>NW_019957628.1:125647-135263 GCF_002910315.2 Salvelinus sp. IW2-2015 | reverse complement strand
TCCCTTATCTCCCCTCTTCCTCTTGTCTTTTTCTTTCTACCAACCCTCGGCTCGCTTCGCCGCTCTAACTCTCCTCTCGTCGCTCCTCTCTTCTCTCTCTCTCTCTCTCTCTTTCTCTCTCTCTCTCTCCGCTCTCTCGCTCTCTCGCTCTCTCGCTTCTCTCTCTCTCTCTCTCTCTCTCTCTCCCCCCCCCCCCCCCCAGAGCAGCGATGGCTCCTTCTCTGGCCCAGGCCTATCGTAGGCGGTGGTGGATGGCGGTGACTGCGGTCATAGAGAACCTGCTGTTCTCTTGCTGTGCTGCTGGGCTGGGGATCGCTACTCATTCATGCTCAAGAACGAGGGCTTCTCTACTCACACCTCTGCATAAGTACGTCCCCATCCATGGGTAACACTCACACAGGGATACCGTATACTTTCAGGGTTGAGGTCATTCCATACTAAGACACTCTCTATATCTATACATACTATATATATATATTTATCTCATCTCATTGCTAAATGTATGCATAAATAGACCCTCTATAGATGCCAAGTCTTGTCATGATATGGTTTCAATTACTTCGGGGTGGGGTCCAATCTCCATACTTAAGAGGATACTGTATACTATCAGGGTTGGGGTCAATTCCAGATACTAAGGGATACTGTATACTTCAGGGTTGGGGTCAATTCCATACTAAGGGATACTGATATACTTCAGGGGTTGGGTCAATTCCATACTAGGGATCACTGTATACTTCAGGGTTGGGTCAATTCCATACTAAGGGATACCGTATACTTCAGGCGTTGGGTCAAATTTCCATACATAGAGGATACCGCGTATACTGCGAAAATCCCTTCTGGAGCTTCAATGTGGCTACATACATAGACAGGTAGGAGTTGGTTCAATCCAGTCAAATTCAGAAAAAACCAATGCCATAATTCATAGTTTCTCATTGAAAAGTACTGAAGAGGAAATTTCAGCAGTACTTCCACGAAATTGTTCTGGAATTTAAATGGAATTGGACCCCAGGATACATTAAACCTGTGCAAAGATACTTGTTGGGGTGAATCCTAACTACCACTGATATTCAATGCATCGACTAAGTGAAAATTCAACTCCAGTGGAACTTGGATTCGCCTCCTGTATACGTCACATAAAGATATATACTGTCTTATATAGCACCATTTGTTTCCTGTTCTTGTATAGTTTCAAACTTCCCCTCTCTCTCATCCCCTTCCTTACCCTTCTCTGATCCCCCCTCCTCTCTCTCATCCCTTCCTACCCTTCTCCTGCTCCCCCCTCTTCTCTCTCTCTCTCTCTCTCTCTCATCCCTTCCTTGGCCCTTCTCCTGCTCCCCCTCTCTCTCCTCTCTCTCTCTTCATCCCCTTCCTTGCCCTTCTCCTTGCTCCCCCTCTCTCTCTCTCTCTCTTCTCATCCCCTTCCTTACCCTTCTCCTGCTTCCCCCCTCTCTCTCTCCTCTCTCATCCCCTTCCTGCCTTCTCCTGCTCCCCTCTCTCTCTCATCACCCCTTCCTTACCCTTCTCCTTGCTCCCCCCTCTCTCTCTCTCTCTCTTTCCCTTCCTTGCCCTTCCCCTGCTCCCCCCCCGCTCTCTCTCTCTCTCTCTCTCTCTCTCTCTCCTCTCTCTCCTCTCTCATCCCATTCCGTTACCCTTCTCCTGCTCCCCCCTCTCCTCTCTCTCTCTCTCTTCGTCTCTCTCTCTCTCTCATCCCTATCCTTACCCTTCTCCCTCCGCCCCTCTCTCTCATCACCTCCCTCCTTTCTCCCCTCTCTCTCTCTCTCCACCTCCTTACCCTTCTTCCTGCTCCCCCCTCTCTCTCTCCATCCATTTCCCTCCTCTCCCTCACTCCTTACCTCTCCTGCTCCCCCTCTACCTCCCTCCTTCTCCCTCTCTCTCTCTCTCCTCCCACTTTTCCCCTTTCTCTCTCTCTCTCTCTACCCCACCCCCTCCCTTCTCCACCTCGCTTACTTTCCACCTCTCTCTCTCTCACTTCCTACCTTCCCCTCTCCTCACTCCTCTTCTCCCCCCTTCCTCTCTGCTTCCTCCTACCCATTCGCCCTCTCCTCCCTACCTCCCCTCTCTCCCTCCCCTCCTTCTCCTCCTCTCTCTCTCTCTCTCTCCCCTCCTCCTCTCCTCTCCTCCTCCCACCTCCTTATTCGCCTCCCCCTCTCCTGACCCCCCCCTCCCCCCTCTCTCTCCTTACTTCCCCCCTCCCTTCTCCTCCCCCTTCCACCTCCTTACCTCCCTCATTCTCCACCTCCTACCTTCCTCTCTCCTCTCTCTCACCTCCTTAGCTCTCCTCTCTCCCCTACTTCCCCCTCTCTCCACCTCCTTTTCCCCCCTCTCTCTCTCCAACCCCCACCTTTTCCCCTCTCTCTCTCCTCCACCTCCTTACCCTTCTCCTGTCCCCTCCTCTCTCCACCTCCCTACCTTTCTTCCCCCTCTCTCTTCTCTCCCACCTCCCTACCTTTCTCCCCCTCTCTCTCTCTCTCTTTTCCCTCTTTCTCTCTCTTCCTCCCTTTCCCTCTCTCTCCCTTTCCCTTTCCCTCTCTCTCTTCCTCCCTTTCCCTCTCTCTCCCTTTCCTTCTCGCTATCTCTCTCTCGCTCTCGCTTCCTCTTACTCTTGCTCTCGCTCTCTCTCTCCCTCTCTCTCTCTCTCTCCCTCCCTCTCTCTCCCCCCAGAGCAGCTATGGCTCCTTCTCTGGCCCAGGCCTATCGTAGGCGGTGGTGGATGGCGGTGACTGCGGTCATAGAGAACCTGCTGTTCTCTGCTGTGCTGCTGGGCTGGGGATCACTACTCATCATGCTCAAGAATGAGGGCTTCTACTCACACCTCTGCATAAGTACGTCCCCATCCATGGTAACACTCACACAGGGATATGGTATACTTCAGGGTTGGGGTCCATTCCATTTCAATTCCAGTCAATTCAGAAAGAAGACCAAATGCCAATTCAAAATGTTCCTCATTGAAAAGCATTTACGAGAATTTCAGTGTACTTCCTGAATTGTCTGGAATTGAAATGGAATTGACCCCAGGTATACATAAACCTGTGCATAGATACTGTGGGGTGAATCCTACCTACCACTGATATCAATGCTTGACTAAGTGACAATTCAACTCCTGTGGAACTTGGGATTCGCCCCTGTATACGTCCATAGATAATGTATGTCTATAGCACATGTGGTTTCCTGTGTCTTGTATACTCCCCTCTCTCTCTCCACCTCCTTACCCTTTTCCTTCTCCCCCCTCTCTCCTCCATCTCTCTCCACCCCCTTCCCAGACAATGAGACAGTGTTCAGTAACATCAGTTCGTGGGACAGTGGTATCTGGCATAGCTGCGTGGACCAGGAAGAGATGTTGAATCTGGGCTTTACCATTGGCTCCTTCCTGCTGAGTGCAGCCACTCTGCCGCTAGGTATCCTGATGGACAAGTACGGGCCCCGCCCACTCCGCCTCCTCGGCAGGTAAAAGACGGAAAACATTGTCGTCATCATCATCATTATAATAATAGTATACAGTATCATCATCATCTACACTGTGATTGTCATCTTCACCATCGTCATCATCGTCATTATTATCACAATCATCATCATCATCGCAATTATCATTGAGCATTGTCATCATTAGTATTATTTAAACAATTATCATGTTCATCATCTTCGTGACCATAATCATTATCTTCACAACTATTGTCATCATCATTGTCTTCACCAGTCAGCGTCATCGTCAACTCTCTCTCTCTTGCAGTGCGTGTTTTGCTTTCTCTTGTGCCATGATAGCCGGAGCTGCCTATAACCCTGAAGGTAAGAATCCTAAGCCACTGTAAGTCACTGTAAATTAACACTAAATGTACAGAAAAATCACATTGAACACATCTGCTTATTACATTACACTGCACACATACAGTGAGGGGGAAAAGTATTTGATCGCCTGCTGATTTTGTACGTTTGCCCACTGACAAAGAAATTTACATTTACATTTTACATTTAAGTCATTTAGCAGACGCTCTTATCCAGAGCGACTTACAAATTGGAACGTTCATACATATTCATCCTGGTCCCCCCGTGGGGAATGAACCCACAACCCTGGCGTTGCAAGCGCCATGCTCTACCAACTGAGCCACACGGGACCTTGAAATGATCAGTCTATAATTTTAATGGTAGGTTTATTTGAACAGTGAGAGACAGAATAACAACAAAAAGATCCTGAAAAACGCATGTCAAAAATGTTATAAATTGATTTGCATTTTAATCAGGGAAATAAGTATTTGACCCCTCTGCAAAACATGACTTAGTACTTGGTGGCAAAACCCTTGTTGGCAATCACAGAGGTCAGACGTTTCTTGTAGTTGGCCACCAGGTTTGCACATATCTCAGGAGGGATTTTGTCCCACTCCTCTTTGCAGATCTTCTCCAAGTCATTAATGTTTCGAGGCTGACGTTTGGCAACTCGAACCTTCAGCTCCCTCCACAGATTTTCTATGGGATTAAGGTCTGGAGACTGGCTAGGCCACTCCAGGACCTTAATGTGCTTCTTCTTGAGCCACTCCTTTGTTGCCTTGGCTGTGTGTTTTGGGTCATTGTCATGCTGGAATACCCATCCACGACCCATTTTCAATGCCCTGGCTGAGGGAAGGAGGTTCTCACCCAAGATTTGACGGTACATGGCCCCGTCCATCGTCCCTTTGATGCGGTGAAGTTGTCCTGTCTCCTTAGCAGAAAATCACCCCCAAAGCATAATGTTTCCACCTCCATGTTTGACGGTGGGGATGGTTTCTTGGGGTCATAGGCAGCATTCCTCCTCCTCCAAACACGGCGAGTTGAGTTGATGCCAAAGAGCTCCATTTTGGTCTCATCTGGCCACAACACTTTCACCCAGTTGTCCTCTGAATCATTCAGATGTTCATTGGCAAACTTCAGACGGGCATGTATATGTGCTTTCTTGAGCAGGGGGACCTTGCRGGCGCTGCAGGATTTCAGTCCTTCAYGGCGTAGTGTGTTACCWATTGTTTTCTTGGTGACTATGGTCCCAGCTGCCTTGAGATCATTGACAAGATCCTCCCGTGTAGTTCTGGGCTGATTCCTCACCGTTCTCATGATCATTGCAACTCCACAAGGTGAGATCTTGCATGGAGCCCCAGGCCGAGGGAGATTGACAGTTCTTTTGTGTTTCTTCCATTTGCGAATAATCGCACCAACTGTTGTCACCTTCTCACCAAGCTGCTTGGCGATGGTCTTGTAGCCCATTCCAGCCTTGTGTAGGTCTACAATCTTGTCCCTGACATCATTGGAGAGCTCTTTGGTCTTGGCCATGGTGGAGAGTTTGGAATCTGATTGATTGCTTCTGGCTCCCAGGTGTCTTTTATACAGGTAACAAGCTGAGATTAGGAGCACTCCCTTTAAGAGTGTGCTCCTAATCTCAGCTCGTTACCTGTATAAAAGACACCTGGGAGCCAGAAATCTTTCTGATTGAGAGGGGGTCAAATACTTATTTCCCTCATTAAAATGCAAATCAATTTATAACATTTTTTACATGCGTTTTTCAAGCTTTTTTTGTTGTTATTCTGTCTCTCACTGTTCAAATAAACCTACCATTAAAATTATAGACTGATCATTTTTTTAGCAGTGGGCAAACGTACAAAATCAGCAGGGGATCAAATACTTTTCCCCCTCACTGTAGATCTATCTAACTCTGTCCTCTTCCTCTTGTCTCCTCCTTCCTCCTCCTTTTCCTCCTCCAGTACTCTCGGCCCTCATTTTCATCGCAGTCTCCTTCAACGGCTTCGGAGGAATCTGCCTCACCTTCACCTCCCTCACGGTAAGACACTCTCAGACCCATGAGAAACAAATTCTCGTGTCTGATAAACCAAGATGAACATATTTGGCTGAATCCAAAGTGTCATGATCTGGAGGAAACCCTGGCCACCATCCTCTACGGATGAAAGGCAGGGTATGTGCAGCATCATGCTGTGGGATGATTTCAGTGGCCAGGAACTGTGGAGACTACGGGTCAGGATGCGGGAGGAGGATGAACAGCGGCATAAGTACAGAGAGCATCCTTGAATGAAAACCTGTCCAGAGCGCTCAGGACCTCAGCACATGGGGCGAAGGTACCTTCCAAAACAGGAACAATGACCCTAAGCACCACAGCCAACGAAAGACGCATAGTGGCTTGGGACAAGTCTCTGAATGTCCTTATGCCCAAGCCAAGGCCCGGACTTGAACCCTAGCGAACATCTCTGGAGAGACCTGAAAATCAGCTGTGCCGCGACGTCCCCATCCAAAACCTGACGAGAGCTGAGAAGGATCTGCAGAGAAGAATGGGAGGAAGCTCCCCAAATACAAGTATTGCCAAGAGTGTAGCGTTCATACCCAAGCAGACTCAGAGCTGTAAATCGCCGCCAAATGCTGCTTCACAACAAGGTCAGCCACCATTGTGTAAGTTTCTCCCACTTAAAAAGATGAGACGAGGCCGGTAATTTTCATCACTAGGTACACTCACTAGAAGACAAAATGATGAAAAAATCAGAAAACCACACTTGAGGATTTTTTATGAATTTTATATGCAAATTAGGGGGGAAAATAAGTATAGTTGCGTCAATAACAAAAGTTGATCTCAATTACTTTGTTAATGTACCCTTGTTGGCACATGACCAGAGGTCACAACGTTGTTCTGTAAGTCCTTCACAGGTTACACACACTGTGTGCTGGTATTTTGGCCCATTCCTCCATAGCAGATCTCCTCCTAGAGCAGTGATGTTTTGGGGCTGTTGCTGGGCAACACGGACTTTCACACTCCCGCCAAAGATTTCTATGGGGTTTGAGATCTGGAGACTCGGCTAGGGCCACTCCGGAACCTTGAAATGGCTTGCTACGGAAGCCACTTCCTTTGTGCCGGCGGTGTTTGGATTGGTCATGCTGAAAAGACGCCAGCCACGTTCATCATCTTCAATTCCCTTGCTGATGGAAGAGGTTTTCACTCAAAATCTCCACGATACATGGCCGCCATTCAGTTCTGTCCTTTACACGGATCCAGTCGTCCTGGTCCCTTTGCAGAAAAAACAGCCCCAAAGCATGATAGTTTCCACCCCCCAGCCTCACAGTACGGTATGGTGTTCTTTGGATGGCAACATCAGCATTCGTTTTCTCCAAACACGACGATTGAGTATTTTACCAAAAGTTTATATTTGGGTTTCATCGGACCATATTGACATTCTCCCAATTCTTTTCTGGATACTCAAATGCTCTCTAGCAAACTTCAGACCGGCCTGGACATGTACTGGCTTAAGCGGGGACACGCTCTGGCACTGCAGGATTTGAGTCCCTGCGGCGTAGCTGTGTTACCGTTGATGGATAGGCCTTTTTACTTGGTCCACTCTCTGCAGGTCAATTCCACTAGGTCCCCCCGTTGGTTCTGGATTTTTTGCTCACCATTCTTAGTTGATCATTTTGACCCTACGGGGTGAGATCTTGCGCTGGAAGCCCCAGATCAAGGGAGATTATTAAAGTGGTCCTTGTAGTTTCCATTTCCTAATAATTGCTCCCACAAGTTGCATTTCTTCAAACCAGCTGCTCTACCTATATGCAGATTCCAGTCTTCCCCAGCCTGGTCTGCAGTCTACAATTTTGTTATCTTGGTGTCCTTTGAACAGCTCTTTGGTCTTGGCCATTAGTGGAAGTTTGGAAGTGTCGACTTGTTTGAGCGTGTGGAACAGTTGTCTTTTATGTACTGAATAACAAGTTCAAAAAGGCATTAATACAAGGTAACGAGTGGAGGACAGAGAGCCTCTTAAAGAAAGTCTTGAGAGCCAGAATTTGCTTGCTTGTTTGTAGGTGAACCAAATACTTACTTTTCCCACCATAATTTGCAAAATAAATTCATCTAAAAAATCCTACCCAATGTGATTTCGTGATTGGTTTCCCTCTTTTGTGCTGTCATAGTGAAGATTGTACTATGACGAAATTACAGGCCTCTCTTCATCTTTGTTAAGTGGGGAACTTGCAAATTGTGTATGGCTGACTAAATACCTTTTTGCCCCACTGTATGTATGTTTCAGAGGAATGGTCAGAATTCATATACCTTTACCAAGTAACAATTTACACATACTCAGGAATTGTACTGGTGATTATGGTGCTGCTAGTGAATAGACAAACATTTTAGAGACAGAATCAGCAGACAGAGGAGTTTAAAAGAAAAGTTTACATACAACTAGTTAGGAGTGAGCATAGAGCGTAAAGAGAATGCAGCAAGGATATACAAATATACATGGGATATGTTGATTACAGTGGGCTATATTGTTTGAGAATACACGTGGTATACGGTTGATATACAGTGGGTATACGGTTGGTATACACGCTGGGGTATATTTGTTATATTACGATGGGGTATACGGTTTTGATATATACAGTGGTATTGGTTGATATACCAGTGGGGTATACGCGTGTGTTATACAGTGGGTATATTGTTGATATACAGTGGTTATCGATGATATACAGTGGGTATATTGTTGCACTATGACATTGTGTATTCACGGTGATTATACAGTGGTATTATGGTTGCATATACAGTGGGGTATACTGACTGATATACAGTGGGTATACGGTTGATATACACGTGGGTATACGGTTGATATTACAGTGGGTATACGGATATACCGGTTGATAATACAGTGGTATACGTTATATTACCAGTGCGTATACGTTTGATATACATGGGTATACCACCTTCCGGAGGGACACCTGAAACCCCACTCTTAAGCAATACCTAGGATAGATAAACAAGTAATCCTGTTCTAACCCACCCCCCCCCCTTAAAAAGAGTTAGATGCACTATTGCTAAAGTGGTTGTTCCACTGATATCATAAGGTGAATGCACCAATTTGTAATCGACTCTGGATAACGAGGCGTCTGCTAAAATACTAAATGTAAATGTAAATGGTATACGGTGACATACATGGGATACGGTTGAATATACCATGGATATACTGCTGATATACATACATAGATGATACAAATCCACGTAAATCAAGATATGAAGATCTACATGCAGGAGACTGAACAGAGTGCAAATGCAGTAGGTGCAGTTAATTTAATAGTGTAACAGTCCAAGAGATGATTAAAGTGGGGTGCAGGCATAAGAGTCATCCTTTTAGTCAGTCTACGGCCACCAAAGCACCAGGTAATAAACTTTTGCAGGTGACGGGAGGTTTGGTCATGAGGAGTGGATGAGCTATCAGGAGGAGGGGCTCATTATAATGCTTGAGAATGGAATGAACGTAATGGGACAAACGTGGTTTCCATATGTTAACCGTTCCATTAATTCCATTCCACCGATTACAATGAGCCCTCCTCCTATAGCCCCCTCCACCAGCCGCTGGTGTGTTTCTGGGAACTCTGTACGTTGGATATTCGATCGTACTGTGTCCATTGGGATGAGGAGAAGGATGTTGTGTGTGTGTGTTGGTGTTGTGTGTGTGTTGTGTCGTGGTGTGTGTGTGTGTGTGTGCTGTGTGTGTGTGTGTGTGTGTGTGTTGTGTGTGTGTGTGGTGTGTGTGTGTGTGTGTGTGATGTGTGGTGTTGTGTGTGTGTTGTGCCGCAGCGCGCGCGCGCCGCGCGC
>NW_019957628.1:83170-124191 GCF_002910315.2 Salvelinus sp. IW2-2015 | reverse complement strand
CACAGCTATTTTCAGGTCTCTCCAGAGATGTTCGATAGGGTTCAAGTCCGGGCTCTGGCTGGGCCACTCAAGGACATTCAGAGACTTGTCCAGAAGCCACTCATGCGTTTTCTTGGCTGTGTGCTTAGGGTCATTGTCCTGTTGGAAGGTGAACCTTCGCCCCAGTCTGAGGTCCTGAGCGCTCTGGAGCAGGTTTTCATCAAGGATCTCTCTGTACTTTGCGCTGTTCATCTTCCCTCGATCCTGACTAGTCTCCCAGTTCCTGCCACTGAAATACATCCCCACAGCATGATGCTGCCAACACCATGCTTCACCGTAGGGATGGTGCCAGGTTTCCTCCAGACATGACACTTGGCATTCAGGCCAAATAGTTCAATCTTGGTTTCATCAGACAAGAGAATCTTGTTTCTCATGGTCTGAGAGTCCTTTAGGCGCCTTTTGGCAAACTCCAAGCGGCTGTCATGAACCTTTTTCTGAAGAGTGGCTTCTGTCTGGCCACTCTACCATAATGGCCTGATTGGTGGGGTGCTGCAGAGATGGTTGTCCTTCTGGAAGGTTCTCCCATCTCCACAGAGGAACTCTGGAGCTCTGTCAGAGTGACCATTGGGTTCTTGGGCCTTCTCTCCCGATTGCTCAGTTTGGCTGTGCTGCCAGCTCTAGGAAGAGTCTTGGTGGTTCCAAACGTTTTCCACTTAAGAATGATGGAGGCCACTGTGCTCTTGGAGACCTTCAATGCTGCAGAAATGTTTTGGTACCCTTTCCCAGATCTGTGCCTCGACACAATCCTGACTCGGAGCTCTACAGACAATCCCTACGACCTCATGGCTTGGTTTTTGCTCTGTCATCCACTATCAACTGTGGAACATTATATAGACAGTTGTGTGCCTTTCCAAATCATTTCCAATCAATTGGATTTACCACAGGTGGACTCCAATCAAGTTGTAGAAACATCTCATGGATGATAAATGGAAACAGGATGCACCTGAGCTCAATTTCGAGTCTCATAACAAAGGGTCTGAATACTTATGTAAATAAGGTATTTCTGTTTTTATTTTTTAATAAATGTAAAACCCTGTTTTCGCTTCGTCATTATGGGGTATTGTGTGTAGATTGATAAGCAAAAAAAGTAATTTAATCCATTTTAGAATAAGGCTGTAACGTGACAAAATGTGGGAAAAGTCATGGGGTCTGAATACTTTTCGAATGCACTGTATAAGGCATACTGTAGCTATTACTATTATACGCTATATTACTGTATATTTTTGTCTGTTGGTGTTTTGGGAGGATGTATACTTTTTTCTGTATAGTATGTGTGTATTTTGTTTTTCTTTGCGTATAAATGTGATTAATAGTGTGTGTGTGTGTGTTGGCCATTCAGAGTCTCCACGGCACATGCTGTTCTGCTCCTGGCTCTAAATTCTGCCACACGTCCGTCGGCCAATCAGATCACTGGGCTGTCGACACGCTCGTCCCTGCCCCCCACCCCTTCCCAAAACACACAAGGACACGCTTCTCTCCCTCTCTCCACCCTCTTTCTATCTCCCTCTCCCCCTCTCTCTACACCCCCCCCTCTCTCTAACTTATATCTCTTTCTTTTCCTCTTTCTCTATATATACACACACAACTGTAACTCCGCGCGGGTGATCATTTGTACCAGTAGTTCCGTCTTCTTACCACTACCCTCTTCTACCGTAGTAGTTCCCTCCCTGTACCAGTAGTTCCCTCTGTACCATCAAATGTTTCGCATGCTCTGGCACCCCACTGGTGCAACAAACTCCCTCACGCACGCCAGGTCAGCCGAGGTCAATCACCACCTTCCCGGAGACACCTGAAACCCCACCCTTTAAGGAATACCTAGGAAGGATAAAGTAATCCTTCTAACCCCCCCCCCCCCCCCCCCCCCTTAAAAGAGTTAGAAGCACTATTTGTAAAGTTGTTGTTCCACTGGATATCATAAGGTGAATGCACCAATTTGTAAGTCGCTCTGGATAAGAGCGTCTGCTAAATGACTTAAATGCTTAAAATGTAAAATGTACCAGTAGCTTCCGTCTGTACCAGTATTTCCGTCTGCACCAGTAGTTCCGTCTGATCCAAGTAATTCAAACAGTTCCCTCTGTACCAGTAGTTCCAGTAGGTCAAGGCCCTTTCATTCCATTGACCTAAACACACGTCCGTCCGTCAATCCGTCAGCAGACATAATAGGTACATGAGCTAATATGAACCTTACATTCTCCAGGGCAATCCTTTTTTTGTTCTTGTAGAATGTTGTTCTGATTCTGTTTTTAAATCTCCCTGCTTATTTCTCGAGTTCACCCATCTTCCTACCCTTTCTCTGTCTCTCTACCCCTCTCTCTGTCCCTCTTACCTCTCTCTCTGTCTCTCTACCGCTCTTCTCTGTCTCTCTACCGCTCTCTCTGTCTCTCTACCCCTCTCTCTGTCTCTCTACCCCTCTCTCTGTCTCTCTACCCCTCTCTCTGTCTCTCTACCCCTCTCCTCTAGTCCCTCTACCTCTCCTCTCTCTCTCTCTCTCTCCCTCTACCTCTCTCTCTCTCTGTCCCTCTACCTCTCTCTCTGCTCCCTCTATTCCCTCTCTCTCTCTCTGTCCCCTCTACCTCTCTCTCTGTCCCTCTACCTCTCTCTCGTCCCTCTACCTCTCTCTCTGTCTCTCTACCTCTCTCTCTGCTCCCTCCTACCTCTCTCTCTGTCCCTCTACCTCTCTCTCTGTCCCTCTACCTCTCTGTCTGTCCCTCTACCTCTCTCTCACTCACTCTCTGCCTCTTTCACACACGTACATGTACACATACCCATCAGTGGAGGCTGGTGGGAGGAGCTATAGGAGGACGGGCTCATTGTCATGGCTGGAATGGAATTAATGGAACGGAGTCAAACGTTGGTTTCCGTATGTTGGGTGTGTTTGAGACCGTTCCATTCATTTAATTCCCGCCATTACAATGAGCCCATCCTCCTATAGCTCCTCCCACCAGCCTCCTCTGTTACCCACACACGACAGGGCTCTACGCTGAACTTGTTTTTGTTGACAAAGAGCTAAGATGAAAAATGTAAGTGCTCACGAAGTAATTTAGGAGCACAATGAAAAATATGGGAGGTAATGAAGCCAGAATCCCCCAAAAATGTTGGCGCACTGGGGCTCCTCAATTAAAATTCCAGGTCGCAGCAAAAATATTTAGGCGCATATGCAAGTAAACGGTTGCACTGTAGAGCACTGCATGACATGGCAAACGCCTCACACGTTTCCCTCCTAGTCATTGACTCTTTCGTTCCATCCACCTAAATAAATGTCAACCTTTGGTTCTGTCTGCCTGTCTCTGTCTGTCAGTCCATGCCCATGGAAGTGTGTGTGGGGGCACGTAGCTGAGGCTCCTGAATACCTCAGATGGGTCATTAAGAACGAGCTGGAGCTCAGCCATGACCCATACACTGACCTACAGGACCAGGAGAGAGAATGGTCATGGGGCGACTTTATCCGTACCTCTGCCAAGACCTGACCAGGGAAAACTGCAGGCCCTAGTTATTGGCTAAAACTACACTCTTAGGAGAAAGGTTTCTATGTAGTACCAAAAATGGTTCTATCACTTCATATAGCAACCCTTAAGGTTCTATATAGAACCCTTTTGTAGGGTTCTCTAATCAGAACCCTAGGGGTTCTATATAGTAAGTGTAGGGCACAGGGTTTGTCCTGGTCAGGTCACTTGGCCTGGAAAACTGTGGTACTGGCTAGTATGTCACTATCAGCAGGGTTAAATTGGGGGGGGGGGCGCGGCGGGCAGGTGGCATAAGCAATGGAAAACAGGCGAGAGAGACTGTTGTGGAAAACAGTAAAGATCTAGAGAGGGAGAGAGCGGGATAAGGAGGAAGAGAGGGATAGGAAGGAGGGGAGGACAGCAGTATGTCCTCAATTAAACTTAGAAAGTGACCAACTGGAAATAAGGTGTCAAAGTGTGTGTGTGTTTTGCTTCTTCTGGGTTTTTTAAAATGCAATTTTGCATTTAATTGTTAAAGAGAGATAACTGCCCAAGCATCAGAAGAATATATTTTTTTAAAGGAGTGGTAATTCCCACCCTTTTCCTATTTTCAGATTTTAATTGAACTGATGGTGAAGGGATGACAGAGGGGAAAGATATACAGAGTTATTATTTACATAACTTGTTTACGTAGATGCTGTCTTTACAGATTCCGGTTGTAATGCACATCTTTAAATAGAGGTTAGCACAATGGTGTCTGATATAACTCTTTAAGCTTGGCACAGTGTGGAGTGACATAGTTTGCAACCAAAATGGCGCCCTATTCCCTACATAGTGGTCAAAAGTAGTGCACTATATAGTGAATAGGGTGCTACTTCAAATCGTAATACATATTTATATAGAAAAGTGCAAACAGTGCTGTAGCTCTGAGTCTGTACGTTTATATACAATGTACAAAAAAGCTCATCACGTAAATTTGATTTAAGCCCCCACAGAGAAATTGTGTCACAATTCGGGTATGTATTTAAGCTCAGTGTGGTGATACAGTATGTGTTGTCACTATATATTTAACATGAACTAATTACCGCTCTGCGCAGCGAACATTCATGTAAGCTCGCGAGATCAGGCGATGTTTTCCAAAGGGGAGAGTGGTGCTGACACGCAGCCTGATGTGATGTACGTTATTATCTGTGTGTCTTTTTATCTGCGTAGGCTGGCACTGGCACAGTGTCGTTGGCACGACATAGGGGGAAATATTCACAGCTGTTTGTGTTGGGTTTTACCTCAGCGGGTTAAGGAGGACACTGCTTCTACTGTGCCACCTGCACAATTCCACGCACACACACACACACGTTCACAGCAACAAAAAATATTTTTTGCCACGCAGACACTCAGTACTTGCACAACGTCCTCCAACAGAGAAAAGAGAAGGGAGAGTGAGGAAAATAGGAAGGCAACTACAAGACTTATTGTATGGCATTTGTTCATTCATAACCCCATATGTCCACATTTTCTACCTTTTCCAAGTTAAACCGTTAGTTTTGCAAAAATGCCAGCAACCAAAAAAATTCTAAAATCAACCTTGTGCTGTGTAGCAATATTATATGCCAAGTCAGAGGCTGTGAATACAAAGCAAGGCTATTCCCCTTGCCTCAGGCTAGCATGTGTCTCCTAAAGCAGCAGAGTAACTGACCTAACACAGGTTGCGAAGCTGCATATTAGGACCCTCTCCATAAAGATGAACAGCTCATATCACCACCTGGTGTTACTTTCATAGAACTGCATCTTGAGCACTTTCAGTGCCTTCAGGAAGTATTCACACCCCTTTACTTTCCCCAAATTGTGTCACTGATCTACACACAATACCCCATAATGTCAAAGTGGAATTTTGTTTGTAGAAATGTTTTTTATTTGATAAAAAATGTAGTAAAGCTGAAATGTCATGAGTCAATAACTATTCAACCCCTTTGTTATGACAAGCCTAAATAAGTTCAGGAGTAAAAATGTGCTTAACAAATCACATAATAAGTTCAATATGTTCAATAATAGTGGTTAATATGATGTTTGAATGACTACCCCATCTCTGTACCTCACACATACAATTATCCGTAAGGTCCCTCAACCGAATAGTGAATTTCAAGCACAGATTCAACCACGAATACCAGGGAGGTTTTTCAATGCCTCGCAAAGAACGGCACCGATTGGTAGAATTGTAAAAATATATATATATTAAAAAAGCAGACACTGAATATCACTTTGAGCATGGTGAAGTTATGAATTACACTTTGGATCGTGCATCAATACACCCAGTCATGACAACGATACAGGTGTCCATCCTAACTCAGTTGCCGGAGAGGAAGGAAAGTGGTCACGGATTTCACCATGAGGTCAATGGTCACTTTTAAAACAATTACAGAGGTTAATGGCAGTGATAGGAGAAAACTGAGGATGGATCAACAACATTGTAGTTACTCCACAATAACCTAAGCTAAATTAGAGTGAAAAGAAGGAAGCCTGTACAGAATAAAAATATTCCAAAACATGCATTGCAACAAGGAAATTAAGTAATACGGAAAAAAATGTGGCAAAGAAATTAACTTTTTTGTTCTGAATACAAAGTGTTACGTTTGGGGAAAATCCAACACAACATCACATTGTATATTTATCATATATTTTCAAGTGTGGTGGTGGCTGCATCATGTATGCTTGTCATCGTCAAGGACTAGGGAGTTTCTTTTTTCCGCATAAAAAGAAACGGAATACAGCTATAAGTGCAGGCAAAATCCTAAAGGAAAACCTGGTTCAGTCTGCTTTCCAACAGACACTGGGAGATTAATTCACCTTTAAGCAGGACAATAACCTAAAACACAAGGCCAAATCTACCTTGGAGTTGCTTAACAAGACGATGTTGAATGTTCCTGAGTGGCCTAGTTACAGTTTTGAGTTAAATAGACATGAAAATTGTCAAAAACTCCAGCCACCCTAGTCATAGACTGTTCTCTCTGCTACCGCACGGCAAGAGGTACCGGTGCGCTACGTCTATGTTCCAAAAGGCTTCTTAACAGCTTCTACCCCCGAGCCATAAGACTCCTGAACAGCTAATCAAAGGGCTACCCAGACCCTTTTTTACGCTGCTGGCTACTCTGTTTACTCTCTTTAAGAGAGTCACTTTAACTCTACCTACATGTACATATTACCTCGACTAACCGTCCCCCCCCCCCCCCCCCCCCCCCGCACATTACTCTCTTTCCGGTACCCCGCTTATATAAGCCTCGCTTGTTATTTACACTGCTGCTGTTTAATTATTTGTTACTTTTATTTCAATTTTTTACTTATCTATTTTTACTTAAACATTTCTTAACTTCTTAAAGCTTTGTTGGTTATGGCTTGTACGTAAGCATTTCACTGTAAGTCTACACATGTTGTATTCATTTTTTGCAAATTGATGGATTCAGTTAAATACAGTCACTGCTCACCTGTGATCTTTGTCTGTCTTCCTCCCTCTCTTCTATCTCCCACTCTCCGCTGTTTCCCTCTCGCTACCTCCCCCCCCTTCTCTCTGTTCCTAGTTGCCCAACATGTTTGGGAACGTGCGCTCACTATCCTGTCTCTAATGATGGCTCCTACGCCTCTTCAGGCCGTCACCTTCCCCGGAGTCAAGGTAGGAAAGTTACTCCTCAGTTCCCTCTGGGTGTTTAGGTCCGGTTGTTTTACGGTAAGCCTTGGAGATAATTGATTGGTTTGTTGATTGATGAGGATTCACCGAAAGGCATTACTTTATGGCTTTACTTGATTATCGTGATATATTATAGTTGAATTTGCGAACCTCTTTCCCATACTTCTCTCTCTCCCTCCTTTCTCTCTCTCAGTTGATCTATGATCTAGTGTGTCCTTCAGGGTGATTATGTGGGTGTGGTCAGGGCTAGCCGGTCTCGGTCTTCCTCAACTGCTCCTTAATTGGCCGGTGGAGTCTTTCCCCGCCGCCTGAGGACATCAGCTACACGTCATATTCCATGACAACGTTACTACATTACACAAACATTACCATGACGTAAACTCTAACGCTATAGACTGTTACAGTAAACCCAAAATCATGAATAACAGGAGTTTTTCTTTCTCCATTGCTCCAATTGTTTGCTTCTCTCTCCTCTCTCTCTCCTCTCTCTCTCTCTCCTCTTCTCTCTCTCCTCTTCTCTCTCTCTCTCTCTCTCTCTCTCTCTCTCCTCTCTCTCTCTCTCTCTCTCTCTTCTTCTCTCTCTCCTCACCTCCATCCCACCTGTCCTCCCCTCCCCCTTGCTCCACAGTAAGGAGGTGAAGCTGAGTTTGCATGGTGATGGATAACAAGGGACGGGGGACAGATTCTACAGTCATGTGACCACGATGGAAGAGAAGATGGCTGCGAAGCAGCAGGAACCAGATCCCTCGTCAGACAGCTCCAACAGGAGAACAGGACAGCAGGGTGAGGAATAGCATGGGATCACAACAAAAACAGTTAGAACCAGTCAGAACTAGACATAACTGCTTAGAACCGGATACAGTTAAAATGAACTGGTCAGAACTGGTCTTCCAGGGCTCCACTCACCAACCAGAATAAATGACGATATTGAGCTCAACCCTACTTTAATCTGTTCAACTTTTTAATAAAAATTGAGAAATTGAGAAAGTAACTTAGCCAAGTGTCATTATCGCATGTTTTTATTTTTTTATTTTTTTTTATTTTTTATATATATATATATATATTTAATTTTATCCCCTTTTCTCCCCAATTTTCGTGGTATCCAATCGCTAGTAATTACTATCTTGTCTCATCGCTACAACTCCCGTACGGGCTCGGGAGAGACGAAGGTCGAAAGTCATGCGTCCTCCGAAGCACAACCCAACCAAGCCGCACTGCTTCTTAACACAGCGCGCCTCCAACCGGAAGCCAGCCGCACCAATGTGTCGGAGGAAACACCGTGCACCCCCCCCCTCGGTTAGCGCGCACTGCGCCCGGCCCGCCACAGGAGTCGCTGGAGCGCGATGAGACAAGGATATCCCCTACCGCCAAACCCTCCCTAACCCGGACGACGCTAACCAATTGTGCGTCGCCCCACGGACCTCCCGGTCGCGGCCGGCTGCGACAGAGCCTGGGCGCGAGCCCAGCCTCTGGTGGCGCAGCATAGCACTGCGATGCAGTGCYCTAGACCACTGCGCCACCCGGGAGGCCATTATCGCATGTTTAATTCTTACCCCCGCCCCTCCCCTTCTTTCCCCTGACAGGTGGCCCTCCGTTCCGTAGTTCAGTCTGCTCGCCCATCTTCCTGTGGAGTCTCATCACCATGGCGATGACCCAGCTACGCATCATCTTCTTTATGGGCGCCATGAACAAGATGCTGGAGTTCCTGGTTACCCACGGCGACCCACACCGTAAGGACCAATCACTTGTGAAGGCTTTAAGTTGTGGGCACTGTCCCATTTGCCTTGTGAAACCAGACTGATTTCGTAATAGCTCACATTCTGTTTCACTTCAAGTGATGTTAAACAAAACATGAGCGCAGCGGTTAGTCTGCCATATCTTTATTCTGTCACATATCTATCTTATAGTCTGCCATATCTTTATTCTGTCACATATCTTAATCTTTATTTTTTGTAAAAGTATATTGAGATGATGAAATAAAAGTTGACTTGAATATCTGTGGCGCCGAATGGTCACAGTTGTCGGAGAATGGCATCTGGGATTTGTTATGATGTCAGTGGGTGGGAATTTGTGACGTCCATGACTTTGTGTGTTTTTTGTTTTCAGCCTCTAAGGATCTATTGATGGAGGCAGAGCAACAAGGTGAGAGAATGAAACAAAGATGCTTGTGTGTGTTGAGAGAGGTGCGTTTGTGCATGTGTGCTAGCGTGCATTCGGGTGTGTGAGAAAGAGAGTGTGTGTGTGGTAATGTATAGTGACTGTGTATGTGCACATGTACGTATGTGTGTGTGTGTGTGTTTTCTGACCGTGTGTCTCCTCTCCTCAGTGGGTTTCTACTCGTCAGTGTTTGGCTCTCTGCAGCTGCTCTGCCTGCTCACCTGTCCTCTGATTGGCTACATCATGGACTGGAGGATGAAGGAGTGCGACGTAGACCAGAGGTGCGCGTGTGTGCGTGCACGTGTGTGTGTGTGTGCACGTGTGTGTGACAGAGTGAAACGGAGAGAGAGCGGAACAAAGAGAGAGAGAGAACGTAGGAACTTCGGTTATAAACCACCCATCTCATCCATCATGCTGATTGGACAGTGTTTACACTTACAGCCCACCAAGAAAATCTCTGGGCCCTAGGTATTTTAACACATTCACTTGGTCACTCGTGGCCCCCCTAGTAAACTGCATGTCCTTGCATGTGCCTATTGTTGCCTTAATACAAAATCACCACTAGCTGGCGACATAAGCTGTTCATCCCTATGGAGACATGGACAGCARTTGACTAATATTGGTCACTCAGCTGTCTTTATTTTTTATATATTTTTTAACCTTTATTTAACTAGGCAAGTCAGTTAAGAATAAATTCTTATTTACAATGATGGCCTACACCGGCCAAACCTGGACGATGCATGGCAAATTGTGCGCCACCCTATGGGACTCCCAATCACGTCCGGTTGTGATACAGCCTGGATTCGAACCAGGGTGTCTGTAGTGACGCTTCTAGCACTGAGATGATGTGCCTTAGACCGCTGCGCCACTCTCTTTMAGGGAGAAATAATTCAGAAGAGACCAAGCATGACATGTTGAGAGAGAGCCGGGTTGTGTTCATTAGACATCTAACTAAAGAAAACTGACTAAAATTATAATTTTCGATTTCCTTTGTAAAAAATGTTTGAATGTCTTCTGTGGCGTTCCCTAATAAACACAACCCTTGGTATTTTCCTGATGCTTACATTTTTTTTTTGTCCCTGATCTCTTCTCTCCAGCCAACCGGAACCCCCGAAGAGAGACAAGAAGATCCAGAAACTGACAAACGCCATCCGCGCTTTCATCATCACCAACGTTCTACTGGTCACCTTCGGAGTCATCCAGATGATAGACAACATGCCTGTACAGGTAAGAAGACAGCCACATGACCCAACCGCACACAGCTCACCTGGGGTGCGTTCAACTGGACACAGCGTTGTGGAACGTTTCGATAGAAATATATTATATGGGGGCCTCCTGAGTGGCGCAGTGGTCTAAGGCACTGCATCGTGCTAGCTGTGCCCCTAGAGATCCTGGTTCAAGTCCAGGCTCCGTCGCTGCCGGCCGCGACCAGGGCCCAGCGTTGTCCGGGTTAGGGGAGGTGTTTGGCCGGCAGGGATGTTCTTGTCCCATCGTGCTCTAGCGACTCCTGTGGCGGACCCGGGCGTAATGCACACTGACACGGTTGCCAGGTGTACAGTGTTTCCTCTGACACATTGGTGCGGCTGTCTTCCGGGTTAAGCGGGCATGGTGTCAAGAAACAGTGCAGCTTGGTTGGGTTGTGTTTCGAAGGATACACGGCTCTCGACCTTTACCTCTCCCGAGTCAGTACGGGAGTTGCAGCGATGAGACAAGACTCTAACTACCAATTAGATACCACGAAATTGGGGAGAAAAAGTTTAAAAAAAATAATATACATGAACAAAAAATAAAGTTATTTACCCTGTCAAAAATACCCTTACAAAAAAATTATTGCCGTTTTGAAACTGCAGTAAAAGTGCAGTAACTGCAGTCGACTGTTCTGGACGCAGTAATTGCAGAATAACTGCAGCTACACTGCAAAATTACTGCAGTAAAAAAAGCGTTATTTTGGACGCAGTATTTGCAGCATACTGCAGTTAGACTGCACTTTAACTGCAGTTATACTGTATTGTACTGCCGTTATACTGCACTCTGTCTGCAATCTTTTTTCGTAAGGGTAGTGCAGTGGCAAGAGGAATTTAGTGAATTTTGAATTTAGTGAATTTCTTTCTGTGCCACCAAATGTTTGCATGTTTCGTCACAATATTATTTTGAACGTTCATTTTGGACTGATGCCCGATTGAGCATTCTTCTTAATGCATCGTCAATGAGCACGTCATTTTCCAACACTTTGAAATCTTCAAAACGATGAGAAAACTCACCATTCAAAGCACGCAGCAGCAATGTATACTTCTCCTGCTGGTCATCTGATAGGGAACAGACTAGTAGTGTCGGAAGGTGGGTGAGATTGTTGGCTTCTACTTGGCGGGTCAGGAGGAGTAATTTTCCCTTGAAGGCTTTGACAAGGCTGTACATCTGATGTGCAAAAAGGCCCTTCCCTTGTACTTTGGAATTCAGTGAGGGCAATGATGTCCACTGTGAAGGCAAAATCAGCCAACCATTCTTTATCTTGCAGTTGAGGGAAATCCACGTTTTCCTTTAATTTGCAAAAACTCAGCAATCTTCAGGTCCCTCACCCTTTTAAGCACCTTCCACAAACTCACCGACTCTGTCTCTTCCAACAGTGAGACAAACTGCCTGTGGTTTAAAGATTTTGCTCTTATGAAGTTTACCACTTTAGTGACTGTATACACAACATGTATCATTTTCAGAACACATTTACAGAGCACTTCCTGATGAAAAATGCAATGTAGGAAAATCATTTTCTGATCTGGGTTTAGCTCAGCTACAGCTCAGCTACTCAGCTACGTTTTTTCCTGTGAAGTTTGGGCACCAACAGTGGTCACACTGGACAATTTTTTAAAACTCAGTCCCACTTTGCCACACACTTATTAACCTCCTCCAATAAATATTTCCCTGTGGCTGTGGTCTTCATTGACTGCACTGAAGCAAGCTCCTCTGTAAAAATAAATTTATGCCTCATAAGAATATCAACAACTGCGCCGTGTCACGTGCACCACTGCTCTCATCCAGGGCCAAGGAGAAATAGGTGAAATCCTTTAACTTGTCTTTCAACTGTCGTTCCATATTTCTTTGAAATCTTTGAAAAACTATTTTTGTTGTGCAATTTCTATCTAAATACTATTTGTAACTGACGTGTGTGTCACCCTGTCAGTCAATGTCTGTCCTCTTGCAGTTGTTATTTATACGTGCCTTCAAAATAAATGTCCCAAAAGCGATGGGAGTTAAATCATTACACAAAGGCAAGTATTCATTGGGCTTTCAATTTGAATAACATTTGTATTTACGTTTTTCAAAACGTTATCATCGCACATTCTTTATGTGATCTGAGCATGATTCCGCGGGCCGTATTGAATCAGGTCGCGGGCCGCATACGGTCCCCGGGCCGACCTTTGCCCAGGCCTGGTCTGAAGTAAATTTGACGACATGGTAATGCTGGCAAGGTTGTTTCCTTCTAAATATTTGAAAACTTTAGCAATGTCAACGTATTTCCAGGACAGTAGTGTCATTTAGACGAAACAGTAGTTCGCCTCTGTCCAGAATGACTGTGCTTATCACCACTTTAAAACACCACTATGTCGCCGCCGGTAAAGGGCGCCTTGAGAACGTTCATAACAATGGCAAGACGTGACGGAGATGCAGCCTATGAATGAATAGGCTACCAGGGCCATGTTCAGTTGCAAAACGTTCTCAAACGTTTCAGATATAAATTCCATCAACAGATAAGATGTTAGTTCTTATTCAAAGTGTCAGAGAGGCGTGTTTGTCTTACATAGCATTTATATCTGAACGTTCCAAAACGTTGCGTCCTACTGAACGCGCCCCCAGGTTGTTAATTATAGCTAACAAATGAGGTAACATGACTGAACAAGGTGTATCCTAAACGAATGGTTAACGGTACGGTCCGCATGTGGTCTAGTTTTAGTACGGCCCGCAATATGCTTGATTATTGTAAAATGCGACCCGCCAATGCAAGATAGTGCCAACTGTAAAGTTTGGTAGTGGAGGATTAATGGTCTGTGGCTGTTTTTCATGGTTCGGGCTAGGCCCCTTAGTTCCATTGTAGGGAAATCCTAACACTACAGCATAAAATTACATTCTAGACGATTCTGTGCTTCAAACTTTGTGGCAACAGTTTGGGGAAGTGTCACGATCGTTGTTGTATGAATCGGACCAAGGTGCAGCGTGGAATGGTTTCATCATCTTTATTCGAGTGAAAAGCACAGAAATCAATAAAGAGCAAAACGAACGTGAAGCTACGCAGTGCTCACAAGTAACAATACRTAAACAAGATCCCAMAACAAACAGGTGGGAAAAGGCTGCCTAAATATGATCCCCAATCAGAGACAACGATAAACAGCTGCCTCTGATTGGGAACCATACCAGGCCAACATAGAAAACAAAAACACCTAGATAGGAACACCCCCACTTAGTCACACCCCGACCTAACCAAAATAGAGAATAGAAAAGGCTCTCTTTTGGTCAGGGCGTGACAGGAAGGCCCTTTCTGTTTCAGAATGACAATCCCCGTGCACAAAGTGAGATTCATCAAAGATGGTTTGTCGAGAACGGTGTGGAAGAACTTGACTGGCCTGCACAGAGCCTTGACCTCAACCCATCAAACACTCTTTGGGATGAATTGGAACGCCGACTGCGAGCCAGGCGTTATTGCCCGACCCACCAATGCTCTTGTGGCTGAATGGAAGCAAGTCCAGCAATGTTCCAACATCTAGTGGAAAGCCTTCCCAGCAGAGTGATGTTTATAGCAGCAATGTTCCAACATCTAGTGGAAAGCCTTCCCAGCAGAGTGGATGCTGTTATAGCAGCCTGGTAGCGCCTCCATGCTCTGGACACTACGCTGACAGACACAGCAAACCTTCTTGCCACAGCTCGCATTGATGTGCCATCCTGGATGAGCTGCACTACTGAGCCACTTGTGTAGTTGTAGACTCCGTCTCATGCTACCACTAGAGTGAGAGCACCGCCAGCATCAAAAGTGACCAAAACACAGCCAGGAAGCATAGGAACTGAGAAGTGGTCTGTGGTCACCAACCTGCAGAATCACTCCTTTATTGGGGTGTCTTGCTAATTGCCTATAATTTCCACCTTTTGTCTATTCATTTGCACAACAGCATGTGCAATTTATTGTCAATCAGTGTTGCTTCTAAGTGGACAGTTATGATTTCACAGAAGTGTGATTGACTTGGAGTTACATGGTGTTGTTTAAGTGTTCCCTTTATTTTTTTGAGCAGTGTATTTAATTTTCATGTATTTTCAAGAGGGCCGCCAATGGAACTTTTTTGTGTCATCCTTGATGATTTTTAAATGCAGCAGTATCCATGTGTGGTTGTATTGTGTTTTTAATTGTCCAAATAAAAAAAAACTATTTCTCTCCATCCCCCTATCCTTTATTTTCCTAATACCCCCCTTTCTCTATCTCTTTCTCTCTCCTTCTCTTTCACTCCCTTCCAGATAATTTCCTTCATCGTCCACACCATGGTCAGAGGTTTCGTCCACTCCTGTGCTGGAGGACTCTATGCTGCCGTGTAAGTACATTACAACATCAACTAAACACATTGTTGGACGTTTGCTTTCCAGYATATTACACCCATGCTATGATCGTCTCAGTAAGATCCGTAGGTGTGTGTGTCAGATAGCTTTGAGAATTGTTTGTTACACAATTTGGAAAACACTATGTTAAATATCAATAGCAGTGAAAGGCTAAATWATTTGATAGAATTCACAAATTGCTACAAACACAAAAAAATTCAAAAATATGTATTATCTTAACAAAACACAGGTAAGATGTCTATTTTGGTCAGGTATGGTACAGTCAGTTTTGATTGGAGAGGTAACCATTACATCCCGCCCCTTCCAGATATCCGTCCAATCACTTTGGGACATTGACGGGGATGCAGTCGATGATCAGCGCGCTATTCGCTCTCCTCCAGCAGCCTCTCTTCGTCATYATGGTGGGACACCTGGGAGGAGACCCCTACTGGGTGAGGCTACACACACAGACACGCGCACACACACACAGAGCATACACACAGATCACATACATGCATGCATGCAGACACACACAGCACACACGATGACATTAGTACTTTGTACTACTGAGATTGTAAGGCGATTTAATAAAAAGGGATTCATGTGAATGGGCAGAAACAGACAATAAGAGGCAATAAGATTTTTTTGAAAGTTATGTCTCAAACACGTTYGTTCTCTGACTAACTCTATCTTCCGATCAACAGATCAACCTGAGCCTGCTCATTGCCTCATTGGCTGGATTCCTGTTGCCCGGATACCTGATCTATCACCGTAGGAACCTGAWGCGAGAGAAGGTGGAGGAGTTTGAGAAGGAGACCGCTACCCAATCAGAAAGAGAGAGACAAACCTTGCAACAATCAGAAAATGGCCATACCAAAAACCATACTAATGGACATCTCAGCAATTAAGCTTAATAATCTTGACCAAACTAACTGTCAAATATCATAGTCGTTAATTGTAAAATATCATTATAGACCATCGTCATGACGATGACAAATGATGGTTGTCGTTTTCGACAAGGACAGTGATGACGATATTGTGCACTGGAGTTTGGACGTGTCGACCTTAAGCCCTTTTTAATTTGACATCAAAATACACACTCAATATACTCATTTTTGTTTTAGGTATGACATGCCAAAGAAATCCTAAAATATACATTTAACTAATATTTATTTGAGTTAAAAACATGTCATGCCTAAAGGTGAAATCTCAATGGAATTTAATAATTAAGCAATAATATTTACGCTGACCAAAAATATACATTTACGCTGACCATGAAGGTCAATGGTACCATTTCAGGTCACCCTTCCACCAACCAGAAGCACAGCTCTCWGTATTCTGTAGTAGACAGGAAGTGGATCTCTTTCGCTATCAGATTGGCTGGTGTAACATTGAACTACCTCCCCCACCCAACTCTCACCACAGTCACTTCATTCATTTAGGCCTAGCAGCCAGTCTGGCAGTAATATTTTATTGGTCATTGTTTGTTTGTCTTTCTGTCTTTCCCGGTTCCCTCCCTGTATCTATACTTGTCTTTATTGTGTCTTTACACCCAGCGGAGAATAGGAGGAGACAAAGTGGGAATGGTTAAGGGGAACCGCAGTTTCCCCATACATGTGTCTAGACCACCAGCCCATGGGGCCTGCACATTCCTATTACTTTGACTATCCATCTGCACCTGCAATCTTTCCCCGYGTCCCCTTATTTATGTCCATGCCAGACCTGTCATTGTAAGTCCACTAAGTACTATGCCCACTTGGTCAAGTCTGCGGCTATGTCTGAAATGGCACCCTATTCCCTATATAGTGCACTACTTTTGACCAGAGCCCATAGGGTACAATTTCAGACACATCCTGGGTCACTACCTCTATGTCCCTGTGTTCATCCCAGAGTTAGTATTTAAATGACTCCGTGCATCACAATGTGTCCACCTGAAATGTGTGATGGTCCCAAATGGCACCCTATTCCCTATTATGTGCACTACTTTTGACCAGGGCTCATAGGGTCTGTTTGTTTGGTCAGACTTTGATGGTCCCTCTGTTTTTGCGTTATTTGATCTTTAGGGCTTGCGCCCCAAATGGCACCCTATTTCCTATATAGTGCACTACTTTTGACCAGAACCCTATGGGCCCTGGTCAAAAGCAGTATACTACATAGGAAATCGGGTGCCTATTGGGACAGAACCTAGGTTTTGAGATGACATCATCACCCGTTGTTATTTCAGCCAATCATAGCTAAGTTCAGGACAGTGGTACGGTGTTGTGCAGGCACAGCCTAGTTTGTAACAAAATGTATGGAATTTTGTTTTTAGATAATCATGTTATTGAACGTTTTGCATATCATAAAATTGGAACGTGAAATGTCTGTGTAGTTAAAGAGAAATGCCAATCGGTACCTATCACCGAAACCTTTAAGGTGAGCTGTTACACATKAGCTTTTACAGAGAGCTGTAGATTAGTTTAAAAGAAAAGTACTTATATAAATGTGGGCAAGAAAGAGCACTTGTCAAAAGCTGATTCAATCTGGTCAACCAGCCCACCAACCAACCATCTTGTAATGTTAAAATGTGTTTACAGTTAACAGTACTGTATGAGATAAAATAGATGTACAGATGTGTTGCTCAAATCAACTCCAAAAGCTGGTTGAATCTGATCAACCAACCGTCTTCAGTATTTAAAAACAATACATTATTTACAGTTAACAGTACTGTATGAGGTAAAAAAAAAAAACAGTATTTACAGTTAACAGTATTGTATTTGGTCAAATAAAACAGTTTTGTTAGTTAACAGTTACTGTATGAGGTCAAATAAAACAGTTTTGTTAGTTAACAGTTACTGTATGAGGTCAAATATAACAAACAGTATTACTAGTTAACAGTAATGTATGAGGTAAGATGGATGCACCTGAACCCCAATATCACTGTCCCCATGACAACGACAGTAGAATCACCTCATTGGAGCAGGGCTTCATTTAGCAGGTGCATTGTAGCTACTGGGCTATTTATTTCGTGTCCATCCCACTAAATCCCTATGTCGGGTATGGGGTGCCATTTGTGATGGAGACCGTGTGTGACGGAATCTGAAAGATAATACTGTAATGTATGTATGTAATGATATGTAATTAATTGAATGTGTGTGCTTTATTGTAAGTGCCTGGGAAGCAAGTATTTCTGTGGTAGCCTGGTCTCAGATCTGTTTGTGCTTTTCCCAACTCTATTGCAAGACAAACATTGCATGACAATAAGTGAAAAGGAGTTGACATGATTGCACAAACAGACTGGCACTCTGGCTACTTTTGTGCAATGTAGTGGTGGTATGTGTAGTACCTATAGTGTCTGAATTGCACTATGAGAATGTAAAGCCATATTTTTGCTACATATGCATGTTGAATGTTTTCTCATCTTTTTAAGACTCGAGAGTTGCTTTGCTTTATTTTGAGCATCAAAAAAAGGACAGTTGGTTCATCCACATCACAGTTGCTCTCCAACTATGCCTCTCAAGAGTAGAAGTGGTGATCTAGGATCAGTTTAGCCTTTTAGATCATAATGAATTAGATAAATGGACAGGGGGGACCTGATCCTAGATCAGTACTCCTACTCTGAGATGCTTTATGATTACATGCCCAGAACATGGGGCAACTTTCACAAACTGTATTTCCACCTCTGTGTTTGAGAACATTCATTATTATCACTGATCTTATTACATTTGTAGTAATAAGATCATATTATGCGTGGCAATGTGGTGAAGAGAATGTAAGAGGATCCAAAACAATGTATTATAAATAGGCTTTGAATAGAAAATRTCATATTTAAAGACATGCTCCGGAACTTTGACGACTAGTGAGTATTTTTTCAACCTCCCGCTTAGGGTTGGATGYGTCMATGTKTAGTTCATACATGCCTAATTACTGTCTTACTTCATTAGCCACGAAATCCCAAGTTTGAAGGCGACTGTTTTCTGGAATCTGTGTGGCGCCATTTTCCCTACATTTGGGCCAGCCCCCAGGTGGGCCAGCCCCTCGTCAGGTGGGCCAGCCCCTCGTCATTTGAGTGACAGCTAGCAGGATGCAAACACAGCAGAGAGAGAGAGAGAGAGAGAGAGAGCAATGACGTGGTGCACATATCTGCACATATGTGACGAACAGTAGTACGTCATTTCCGGGGACCACTTTTGGCTCGTGGTCATTACTTTCAGAACTACTGGCTAAAAAGTATACAAAGTACCGGAGAATCTCTTTAAGTGGTTTTACTGATGTTCTGGGGCACTTCTCTTTGTGAAGTAATAAATGAACAGATTTCAACTTGCGAGCCTGTATTTGATTGGTTTCTAGTGAACACGACCCAGGTGTGGGTCATTAGGTCATTCCCTGGCTGAGGGATTACAGAACTGTGGACTTGACAGACCRACTCTACAGAACCCAAACATGGCTGGTGAGTAACCTTCTCAAACTGTAATAAGACACATGGGAACTTTATTTTTCTACCTGTAAGGATAAGGGTGTAACATAAGGCTTCAACAACAGGGCAAAGTGAAGAGTCTTTTAGTTAGCAAGAAGTGKCAAGGAGTCTTCTAGTAGAAACTGACCTAAGATCAGTTATGTGTTTCCTCCACAATTGTTTTTAAGGAAGGGCTTGGTGTTGAGTAAACTGATCCTATATCTGTGTCTAAGGGCAACTTGTAGCCTACCTGGAGTGGGAYGCAAACTGCAGATACCTTTTCTTTGCAAGAATGTGACTTACACTGAAATAGAAGGATGCGTTAGATCAGGGGTTGTAAACCAGTCCATGTATTCTTAACCTCCTTCCCAGTCTCAATTGCTACTGCATAAAGAGTCAACTTGTAGATTAGATTCATTATTTCTTATATTTTATTTAGTGTCAGGGGTGCGGAGAGTGTAATGCAAAGACACATTGTCTATGAAACCGCGCGACACTCAGAGAGATGGGATATGGCGTTAGTCAGTTTTACTCTCTTCAGAGATGTTCCTTAGTATTTGATACAGGCTTTGCCATCTCCACCTCCGCCCATAAACTCCCCTGCAGGCTGAGGCCTCCCTGTGGGTTCTGACCCCTCACCCTCTACTCCAAATCTTATTCCGTCAATTTATTGAATAAACGGCCAAATTCCATGCACGAATCGAGCCTAACAATGACTTTTGTATTGTTGTGTAACGCAATAAATTGTCCTCCAGTACATGGCAATGACCACCAAGGATGTAACATCTACGTTATTATAAGCAGTAAGAGCTACAATAATTCAAATTGGGCACTGAAGAATAGATTCATGTCCCTGAAAAATGGCATTGCAAGCTGAGCTATGAAATACATTTCTGAAATATGCCCCTGAAGGTCTTGTCACAGTAAACGTTTTTACAAGTTTACTGTTGGAAGCCCCCAATGAAGCGACTTGCATCCCAGTTAGCAATGAGCACTCGGGAGCCCGTCGTCCCTCCATAGTGGTCTATCGCGGTGCGACAGCTTTTCCCCCCAAACCGCCTCACAGTGCACWTGGATAGACCGTTTGGGTCACGCTGCTACTCCCGCTGACATACCATGTCCATTTGAAAAAGGTTTGTTGAAAAGTACAGTAAATAATTGTGTGTGTGTGCAAAATATATCCGATAACGAGGGGCAGTCCTGGTCACTATTGCTGCACATGTGCGTGTAGATTGTGATATATTGAAAACCAAAAATAACTAACTGTCCCTGCATATTGGTTATTGATTTGGACACATTAAAACTGTGTTTTTGGGCTATTTATCATTGGGCTATTTATCATTAAGGAAACAGCGACAGCATCATTTTCAACTTAAAGATGCACTATGCAGATATCGCTCTGCTATAATTAGAATAGTTTGCTCCCATTATACCATCTAAACCGCTGTGAACTTGTAATGAGTGCGCTGAGAGTCGGGAAGCAAGTTCAGGGAGTGAGTGATTTAATCAATAAACSAAACATAATACAAAACAAGAAACACGAACAACGCACAGACATGAAACAGAAACAATGATGCCTAGGAGTCCAGGTGAGTGTCATAATGGGCTGACGACCTAGAGGCTGGAGAGGGAGCACACGTGACAGAAATATATTTTCCATAACCAAAAATATTGTATTTTCAGCTGTTAGAAGCTGGTGTAACGCTTGTCGTGGTTGGAAGAAGAGGAGGACCAAAGCGCAGCGTGGTAAGTGTCCATATTCAATTTAATAACTGGACACTAAGAATACAAAAATAACAACGTGAATGATACAAAACGAAAACGAAACAGTCCCGTATGGTGAAAACACAGACACAGGAAAACAACCACCCACAAAACACAAAGGAAAACAGGCTACCTAAATATGGCTCCCAATCAGAGACAACGACTGACACCTGCCTCTGATTGGGAACCATACTAGGCCAAACACATAGAAATATAACCATAGAACAAAACAGAAAAACAACAGAATGCCCACCCCAACTCACGCTCTGACCAAACTAAAATAAAGACATCAAAAAGGAACTAAGGTCAGAACGTGACAGCTGGTGTAAAAAATGCTAAAAAAATACACATCTTTTTTTATTCATTTAACTAGGCAAGCCAGTTAAAAACAAATTCTTATTTACAATAACGGCCAGACCCTGGGCCAATTGTGTGCCGTCCTATGGGACTCCAAATCATGGCCGGATGTGATACAGCCTGGATTCAAATCAGGTACTGTAGTGACGCCTCTTACATTGAGATGCAGTGCCTTAGACCACTGCGCCACTCTGGAAGTATAGAAATAACCCACATAGAACATATATACCGCTTCTTTGACTTGCTTTCAATGAGAATGACAGATCTATAGCACAGATTTCTATGTGAATTTGATCAGGTCACCCAAAAAGTTACATATTGCAGCTTTTAAGTTTTAGGAATATAAATGGAACTTTAATTTTCAATCCTATTATACTTAACCTGGTAAAATTATTTTGATATACCAATAACCACCAAAACGTGTTTTCCCTGCTTACTCCATGATTCAAAATCCAGGCGTTCAAACGTTAGCTGGTGCTCTTTCTATATCGACTGAATGGGGGCCACTAGTGTATTATTTGTTAAGTATTACAAAACGTTTAATGGTGATAAATACAAACAATTAAACTGTTCTTTACCTCCAAAAGCATGTGRCGTTTTCTTTCCAAAATTCACTATTCTTCTTGCTACTAGCCGAGAATGGTAACTTCCTGTTGAAGTTGCTGTATGGAATTAATGGATACTCAGAATGCAGTCCAAACACTTAAAAGAMASACMCWMYCYWYYCWSYCMKCMMKYWAAKTRRRYRSWYMYKWCKRRYRWRYAYWYRCWKGSMGRGSGAGGRAGGAAKGAWTKWTWWWTRRWSSACCMCYSSYSSRMRRWRWKTTRYTWSTTSWTCMTSCKRYGATKRTKKTKTYWKMMRMCRSYRGYWKSTKGKKSRTYWWTWWKMKSYRCWRYMRWYWRWKKRSWWSWYKWCTWMTWWTAWWWAWKWWRTWATTAWTAWWRKMSKMCTRYWKKATRRYWRSYWRMWWRAWKWAKTWRMYWRMYRWYRKYMKSCYKMSYWGSWRSWWCTKMWGAAGGAAAACGTTTTATTTCTACAATTTCCAAAAGATAACCAAACAAAAACATTTACTTTTTATGAGAGGTGTTTGTGCCGTTATGTGCATTAGTAGCACAATTTGACTTATTTTAATTAGTTTTTACTTACAATTAAACTGTAGTCAACTGTATGTTGACTTCTCCATTGATGTTGTTTTTAAGTTTTCACTGACTTTTCTTAGCGGATGTACAATCGTTGCGAATTGAATTATGGGGAGTTTCAGGCCCCGGAGTGAACATAATTGTACACTCGCAAACTCGACAAAAAACAAGGGCTGAGGGGCTTACGTTGTAAACTTCCCTTGCTTGGCTAATCACTTGSACCGCCCTCCAAGATAGCGACGGGGATTCCCCCAAGGGCATAAGGCGAGGGTAAGTGGACGATGGTGTGTTTTTTATGAGTTTGAACCGCAGCCTCAGACTGCTCTTCTCTTCTTCTCTGGTATTATGGCGGTCCGCAAACAAACGTTGAAGGTGCATGCCGCCACCTACTGTACAGGTAGTGAATGATAAAAAAATATCCATTGCTGGAAAGGGGAAAAACCCAACATCATTACAAAACAACAATTTAAATAAATCCAAAAACCCATCCCACTCCTTCAGTCAAAGTCCAAACCACATCCTTACACAGGCGGCTGAACAACCGGATTCCTTGTAATGGTTGTGCTGTAAAATCCCTGATTCCCCCAAAAATGTTCAGCCGCACTCAACGATGCCTATTTTCTCATATGTCCTCTTTGTTTGTGCTGTACAGTTTATAACCAATGCAATACATCATATAAAGTATTTATTTTTTAACATGCAACATGTCAGGATCCTTTGGCAACTAACATTTACTGGTTTCTCTAATCCAACTACCATGGTTTCTTCAACGTTGCTCCACTCTTCTTAACCCCTCTGGATAGGAGACATGCTGGAGTGCCCTCCTTCACCCTAACTTGGCACTTCATGAATTCCGGCGCATGCTCGCCACCACAAATGCAGCATTTCACCTCAACTGGAACACGCTACTCCTCCCGTCTACATACCCTTAACACATGTCCAAATACGAAGGCTCTTACAGGGYATCTCACGGGACCCAAATATACAGTACGTGTGAAGGGAGAGACTCTTCTTCAAACAACAAAATAATGGGCGGAGTGGTCTTCCTCACTCCATCAACCACATGAGTCAGTTGGAGTGCATCTACTGCATATTCAGGTTWTATCAACGTGTCATGAGTCCAACAGTTTGTACCTTTTCACGTGAGTTCCTAACATCTCCAAGGGTTGCCGCTAGCGTGAGTGTTTGTAGGCACGTGATGTCAGAATGCACTCACTGTTCCAAAATGGGATTGTTACACAACAGGACAGTTAATGCACACTGCCCTCAAACCRAGACACACTGCATGCTAATTATCTATAGGCTATGTTTCAACTTGTCAATTTYAAACTAACAAGTTTTATTTTCTAACAGTTGGATTTCAGGTGTGTTAAGCCTCCTCATTAATTCACAAGTAGCCCATTTCAGTGTTGTGGACAATTTACGTTTGAGGCATTACTGAGCAGGACAACCGTCTCTCTTTGAGAGCCCAAGCAAAAACGTTTTCCTCCTTGGCACATTTTCAGGCCCACATTGCCTTTCACTACTAATGATAACTTTGGACATGTGTGCTTTCCTATCAAAGTAAGTGCCGTATACCCTGACTACACCGCTCGCGTTGCAAAATAAATGTAGAAATCTGTGTTATTCAATTATTGCACCCACACTGCTCGCGCGMGTCAACGAGCATCTGCGTTGCCAAGGGCTAAAATAGAAGTCATTTMTATTTCTGACGCAGATCGCGCTGCAAGTCCTGCCTCTCCCATCTCCTCATTGGTTTATAGAAGCAGGTTCCCACGTGCCATCTCCTCATTGGTTATACCCACGTGGGTGATTGAAAGACGAACTGTGTTGCCGGTCGTCGTGGTAATACTATGAAAGGTATTAGGTATTTAGATGCCAATCACCATATAAGTTCAACAATGAAAAAGCCTAGAAGGAGGAGAGATGACTAGAAACGATTCGGTTGACCGTTTTATGTGCGGATTAATTGTCGGGAGTAGAGGACCTTGTGGATTTCAGGTAAAATATCAACTCAATGTTTAAATCCCAGGACAAATTAGCTAGCAACAGCAAGCTAGCTAAATAGGACAAATTAGCTAGCAAGTGCAAGCTAACTAGCTAAATTGCCATAAATGTTTAATGCCCAACTGTCTCCAAATTAATGGTAATTCGTTCAGGTTTGTTTTGATATTTTAAACCTGCATGTCATGATCGCATTTGGTGGTACGGGACAAATACATTATGCACAAATGGCGCATGCGCGCAAGCCGGTTGGGTTCGGTGTTATTTAGGTTCTCGTGCACACGTTATGTATGTATGGAGCATCAATGTATTTACATGTTTATTCACGTTTTCAGAACTGGTGACAAATCATTGCATTACGATTCTAGCATAGATTGTAATGGACACATGATGTATGTGAAAATACTTTTTTGTTGTACTGGATTATGATGAACTAATAATAAGCTAATTGCCAGCTATGTGTGGCACCATGTTTATTGATATCATACAATGCATTCTCGTTGTCACGTAAATGTCTGTCAGACACAAGATGTTATATAAAAATGAGGTGGAGGGATGGTTCACTTGTCTTTCGAGTAAACTTCCGGAATTGAATGTGGAAGTGATGTTGGTAGACGACACACCCCATTGAGCATGTATACTGCAAACAGACCCAACTCATCTTTGTAACCATTTATCTTTGGTTGGGCGCCAAAAACAAACATGGCGGCGTGCACAAACTACCCATCGTCGGATTACTTTCGATTTTTAGAAAGTGTTTATCTCCAATTATTTTGATCACTGGTGTCACGTTCCTGACCTGTTTTCTGTTGTTTTGTATGTGTGTGATGGTCAGGGCGTGAGTTTTGGGTGGGCTTCTATGTTGTGTGTTTCTATGTTGGTTTAGGGTTGCTGGTATGGCTCTTAATCTTAGAGGCAGGTGGTTTTGCGTTCCTCTAATTAAGAGTCATATTTAGGTAGGTTGTTTCACTGTGTTCGTTGTGGTGGTTGTTACCTGTCTCTGTGTTTGTGTTCTGCACCAGATAGGTCTGTATCGGTTTTGCACGTTTGTTATTTTGTAAGTTGTTTGTAGTGTTCACTTGTTCTGATAATTAAAACTGTTGAGCACTGGCTACGCTGCATTTTGGTCCTCTCCTTCAACCCCAGGAAGAAAACCTTTACAACTGGTGAGGTCACCGTTGATGTTAGTGAATAATTATAAATAGTAATTGGCTATTAGCTCATTCATTTATGGTTTCTGTCAGCGAAAATCCAACTTACATATGACTGCTTGTTTTGGGTCACTCCTTTCCTCAGTGAGCACTACGACTAAATGTAGCCTACATTTTCCAGTTTGGATGAGAGTCGTGTTATGCTGTGCTACTCTCTTCTGAACATCATCTCTAAAAATAAACTGCTGACATTTAGGACATAACGTTGTTTATGCAAAATGTTTCTGTGAAAATAGTGTAAACAGCTCAAACATTGACTGTTGCGTCAATCGTAACTGGACTTCTAAATTAGTATTCGTAATCTAATCACACCATTTTGAGCGTATGCTGCAGGGACCACTGTAGAATGATCACACCCGGGTGTTTGCACATGTCAAAGGGTTAATACAGTGAAGAAAACGTGTGTAGTTGTCTTTTTGCGCTCTTGGCGTCATTCCTTCTTTAAGGAGAGCATACTTACATATMGTTTATTTTCTTCACCTCGTGTTGAGGTTAAAAGTTCCAACCATTTCAAATGTGTAGCTACCACTCCACGCYTCTCTGGTCTAATGTTAATTTCAATACCAATCCTTTTATGCACTCTGGCCGAAGGGAACGTTTCCATCAGCCTGACACKCTCTCTGACCTCACTCGGGTCGTGGCAACTTAATTTGCACAGTTTATAGGAGATAGATTCTCTCATGGCTCCTAAAATCACATTCATATCTTAACAAAAATAATTTAATCATTTTCATTTCTCATATACAACATAGAGGATGGAGACTTTGTACATGCAGTGTATATACTTTTCAAGTTACAGTATTTCCCTTAACCTTTTTAATGACATCACAAAATAACAATCCATATGACATGATGATTCTTTAGATCCCCACTGACCATTCCCCAYATTCTTACGTGAGAAATTTTGTTCCAGTACTCACTTTATGAACGTGTTAGAATTTTGGCGGGAAAAAGGCTGTTAACAAAGTATATTCCTTCGGTTAATACTGAAGGGGGAGAGAGACAAACTGATCTGACCCATTCTGATCCTCACAGGACAGTCATGACACAGGTGTATAAAATTGAGCACACCGCCATGTAATCTCCATAGACAAACATTGACAGTAAAATGGCCTTACTGAAGAGATCAGTAACTTTCAACATGGCACCATCATAGGATGCAAGTCAGTTCGTCAAATTTCTACCCTGCTAGAGCTGCCCCGGTCAACTGTAAGTGCTGCTATTGTGAAGTGGAAACATCTAGGAGCAAAAAYGGCTCAGCCGCAAAGAGGTATGTCACACAAGCTTACAGAACGGTACCACCAACTGCTGAAGTGTGTAGKGTGTAAAAATTGYCTGTCCTTGGTTGCAATACTCACTACGAAGTTCCAAACCGCCTCGGGAAGCAACTTCAGCACAATAACTGTTTGTCATGAAATGGGTTTCCATGGCCGAGCAGCCTCACACAAGCCTAAAATCACCATGCACAATGCCAAGCGTCGGCTGGAGTGGTGTAAAGCTCACCACCATTGGACTCAGTGGATTTCCACTGGAGCAGTGGAAACGCATTCTATGGAGTGATGAATCATGCTTCACCATGGCAGTTCGACAGACAAATCTGGGTTTGGCGGATGCTAGGATAATGCTAACTGACCCAATGCATAGTGCCAACAGTAAAGTTTGGTGGAGGAGGAATAATGGTCTGGGGCTGTTTATCATGATTCAGGTTAGGCAGCCTTAGTTCCAGAGAAGGGAAATCTTAATGCTACAGCATACAATGACATTCTAGACAATTCTGTGCTTCCCACAGTTTAGGGAAAGACCTTTTCTGTTTCAGTATGACAATGCCCCCGTGCACAAAGCGAGGTCCATACAGAAATGGTTTGTTGAGATCGGTGTGTAAGAACTTGACTGGCCTGCACAGAGCCCTGACCTGAACCCCATCGAACACCTTTGGGATGAATTGGAACGCCGACTGCAATGTTCCAACATCTAGTGGAAAGCCTTCGCAGAAGAGTGGAGGCTTTTATAGCAGCAAAGGGGGGACCAACTCCATATTAATGCCCATGATTTTAGAATGAGATGTGCGACCAGCAGGTGTCCACATACTTTTGGTCATGTAGTGTATTTAGTGTTGCTACTGGCAGTGTTTTGTAAGGCTTCAAAATTGTAATATGTATCATATACAAACTACTACCTGTGAGCTTTGTGACGCATTGGTACTTCCCTCCAATTTTTTATAGAACAATCTACAGAATACATTTACAATATGAAGAACAGCATATTCAATTAAGATCCATGTGGAAATCAGAAGACTTGATCAAGTTGTGATTTAGGCTACTTCCTGAAAGAAAACAATGATGAACAAATCCACTGAGTTCGGTGATTCCTCATTTAATTGTTCCTGTATTCWTAATGTTTCTCCACAGACTATTTTCTCTTCATTCATCTATTGTTAAGATGTCCTGAAACTGGACCCGATTTCATAATATTGCATGAGGGCATTGTGTTGGTGCGTTCTATTTGTTTCTGTAGACAAATGATCCAACATGAGGATTAGGACCCCGATCCCACTTTTCCCCATTCAAAATATAAAGCAGAGTTCGTCCACATTGCGTAGCCTTATTCTCACATCTTGTATTTGAAACTGCAATGTTCTTGTATTATTCACAACACAGCCCCTCTTCTTGCCATTCACTTGTGGCTCTTCGTTCGTTTCCGTATGTTTTCATGCTTTGAACTTTGTTGCCACCTCAGCTCATTTAGTCTCATGGTTCCTCAGAGCGTTCAGGTCCAACCACTTCACTCTGTCCAACCTCTGTCGCCAAACACCTCCATCACTTCCCTCTCATTCTCTTCAGCTCAGTTCCAGTGGTGTATATTCATGAATGCAAAGGGAAGCCAGGCTTCTCCCCCCCAAAACATAATAATAATGTATCTTTTGTCTCTCTGTGTTTCGTAATTGTCCTTCAATTCTCAAGAGGCTGAATGTACATGCTTTTTGGTCCTTCACAGTTTTATTTGAGACGACCGTACAACCATCAAGATACGTTTTCCGATCCAACAGCAGATCTCTTTGTTTCTGGGGACCTAGAACTAGCATCTCTGTTTTGTCYGAGTTTAAAAGTAAAACATTTGCCACCATCTGAAACACAGGCTTCCAGGGAGGGCAATTTTGGAGCTTCATCACGTTTCATCGAAATGTACAGCTGTGTGTCGTCCGCATAGCAGTGAAAGTTGGCATTGTGTTTCGGAATGACATCAAGATGTGGAATACATAATGTAAACAATTGTGGTCCTAAAACTGAACTTTGAGTACCACATAAATGTACAACTGATTTGTCACAGGACAAAYCAGCCACAGARACTAACTGATATCTTTCCGACAGATAAGATCTAAACTAGGCAAGAACTTGTCTGTGTAGACCAATTAGGGTTTCTAATCTCTCCAAAAGAAGATGGTGATCGATGGTGTCAAAAGCAGCACTAAGGTCTAGCAGCATGAGGACAGATGCAGAGCCATGGTCTGACGCCATTAAAAGGTAATTTACCACCTTCACAAGTGCAGTCTCAGTACTATGATGGGGTCTAAAACCAGACTGGAGCGTTTTGTATATATTATTTGTCTTCAGAAAGACAGTGAGTTGCTGCGCAAAAGCTTTTTCAAAAATGTTTGAGAGGTATGGGAGATTCGATATAGGCCGATAGTAAAAAAAAAAGAAAATAATCTGTCTCAAGGTTTGGCTTTTTCAGGAGAGGCTTTATTAAACTGTCACTTTTTGTGAGTTTGGTATACGTCTATACTAAAAGGAGTAATAGAGTCCTCCATTTATCTCTATGTCACACCAAAACGCCTGTTATTTTGCCAAAATAAAGATRGGTAAAGTGACGATTTAAACATCGAACAACATAGTAACTAGACGCATAAGTTATTCAATCAACAAGTTTCAGATTCATACAATCAACATTTTACAGATAACAGTAGAGATTATATTTCTCTCATTTCAATTGAAATGTTTTGAACATTTTTACTATTACATTAATTTGGCATGCAGATAAACATTTCTAAAATGAATCTGTAATAGAAGGTTAATCAACATTTTCACTATAGTACATGGTTCTTCCTTTCTTTTCACTATGTTTCAGTAGTGATACATTTTTTGGGCTGGTAAGGAATTCAGGTATATATATTGAAATCCAATACAAACAAGTAGTATACGTGTGAGTACACGTGTGAGTAGTATACCTGACATATGTTGGAAGACGTCTGCTAAAAATTTGGGAAAAATAGAATACAAATCTGTATTTCTTTCTAATCCCCAATTTGCACCACTTTTGTCGAATGACCCAGATAGGGTATAGGGTGTCACTTAGGATGCAGCCCAGAGGAGTGTCTGGCCCCCTGATAAGAGGGAAGGCATCAATCCTAGGGTTGGAACATTTTGGATTTCCTGGTTGTTCCCTAATGATTACGGGAATCATCCGACCATGATTTCTGAATAACCTTTTTGGTAAAGTTACCAGAATATTGCAACCCTAATCAAAACACATACATATTTTTGCCATCGCATCTACAACTAGCAACCTCTTTACAAGCGATCACCTAACAGTTATAAACAAACAGGTTACAATTGGCCCTCTGTGTCAGGTGAAACTGGGTGTATCAACTCTCCCTCAGAGACCACTGACACAGGGCAGTTTCCCAGCCCTGTGGAGGTAGAGGAGCAGCTGCACAAACCCACTGACCACAGTCATGGAGAAACAAATGGATAGTGACAAATAGAACACAACCCGATTGAGGACATTGTAAAAAGACCTAATTACATTTGTGACCACCCTCCCACTCTTTCTGCCGATTTCTTTCTGTTTTTGTGTCTCTTGTTTTCCTTAATAGGATGTCGGTGGGTGGAGCTGGGAGGGTCAWCAGCAAAATGGGACACACCTGGGCTCGGGTGTGTCCTGGGGATAAATAYACCTTTCCGCCCATACATTGAGGAGACTCTCTCCACACAGACACACTGCCTTTTGGGGCTTCTTTGTGTTTGCTTATGTTGCACCTTTGAACGCCCCTCATTATCACCACTTATGCACTCATCCACTCACTTACACTTCTGACCACTGACTACACACACCATTGTTAATTGTATATAGTTTACTTTATTTAATAAATATATTTTTGTTATTCCTCTATCTCCGGGTGGTCTCCCTTTTTGTTTCGGGTAACGAGCCAGGTTGGTGACACATTAATGAGGTATTAGTGAGGTAGTTCACCATTATAGACACCAGGATAATCCAAATATCTTAAACACCCTCATCTTCATGTTATTTGCCACCTTCCTTCTCCGCTTCCCCCGGCTCGGGACGTATCAGAGCCTTGAGAACTGAGAGGTCGCAGAATGACTTCACAAACATCAGGATCAGGTCCTGAACCAAGAAAGCATAGTAGCATATTGGTGGGGAGACTCAGGATGAGGTTCATTGTATAGGAGGCAGTGGAGAAGGATGTGATGTGTGCAGAGTGCAGCTTCTGAAGAGCTGTTTGTCTCTGAGCAGGGGTATGTATTCATTGAGACCATGGGAAGCCTGGCTTCCCCCCAAAAAATGTACCAAGAAAAAAAACATAAAATAGTCTTTAGTCTCTCTGTGTTTCATAATTGTCCTTCAATTCGCAAGAGGCTGAATGTATCTCACCGGATAAAGCATCCAAGCGAGTGAAACAGCGCCCCTCCGTCTCTGTATTTTTAGGCCATCTATCTGATGTTGTCTGGTCAAAAAAAGTATGATGTTGCCGCCCGTAGCATTGAATGCAAGGGAAGCCAGAGAGCATTTGGCTTCCGTTGATAATAAAAAATGATGATAGCCAATCAGCGTTGAGCTAAACTGAATGAGCTCAGCTGTGAATGGTCCACTAAGTGTTTTTTTCTTCACGATGAGTCTGGATTTGATCTCCTCCGCGACGATTTCTTGAATACAAAGACATTCAAACCATTCTGACCAGTCCTACAAACTGATGGGTTGGGTCAGAGCCTGAACACACAAGCCATGGAGAGAAACAGACCCAAACGCGACTGTGGGCTTTGTCCCAAGCAGAACATCAGGCGGATAGATCAACATTTTAAACTTACTCACCAACTTAAGTCTGGTACTATCAAATGGAGGCACGCTATGCTTGCGAGCCGACTCTTAGCCGACAGACAGCAGCCCGGACCAGAACAGTTGACCCAGCAGAGCAGTGGTGGTGGTTGTGGAGGCTGAAGAAATTTGGCTTATCACCGAAAACACTCAAACTTGTACAGATGCACAATCGAGAGCATCCTGTCGGGCTGTATCACCGCCTGGTACGGCAACTGCTCCACCCACAACCGTAGGGCTCTCCAGAGGGTAGTGTGGTCTGCACAACGCATCACCGGGGGCAAACTTCCTGCCCTCCAGGACACCTACATCACCCGATGTCACAGGAAGGCCAAAAAGATCCTCAAGGACAACAACCACCCGAGCCACTGCCTGTTCATCCCACTACCATCCAGGAGACGCGGTCAGTACAGGTGCATCAAAGCAGGAACCGAGAGACTGAAAAACAGCTTCTATCTCAAGGCCACTAACATTGAGTGGCTGCTGCCAACATACAGACTCAAATCTCTAGCTACTTTAATGTAATAAATGTATCACTAGTCACTTTAAACAATGCCACTTCATATAATGTTTACATACCCTACATTACTCATCTCATATGTACAGTATATACTGTACTCTATACCATCTACTGCATCTTGCCTATGCCGCATTGCCATCGCTCATCCACATATTTATATGTACATATTCTTATTCATCCCTTTACATGTGTGTGTATAAGGTAGTTGATGTGAAACTGTTAGATTAGTTGTTAGATAGTACTGCACTGTCGGAACTAGAAGCACAAGCATTTCACCAGTCTCGCATTAACATCTGCTGCTAACCATGTGTATGTGACCAATAAAATTTGATTTGATTTGGTGTGATGCGACCTGACCCAACGGAGAGTACTGGGACGCCGCCAACAAACAAGAGTGAGCAATCGGCGGAGCGGCTGACGTAGCAAATTGGTGGTGGAACGCTGCCGGAGCCRACGGAGAGCGCTCAGAAGCCGTCAGCAAGCGAGAGACCAATCAGAGTGGAGCGGTGGACCTATTTACTCTTTTGTTTTATTTGATTTTGTATTTGATTTACTTTATTTAACCAGGTAGGCCAGTTGAGAACAAGTTCTCATTTACAACTGCGACCTGGCCAAGATAAAGCAAAGCAGTGCGACAAAAACAGCAACACAGAGRTACACGTGGGATAAACAAACGTACAGTCAATAACACAAAAGAAAACTCTATATACAGTGTGTGCAAATGTAGTAAGATTAGGGAGGTAAGGCAATAAATAGGCCATAGTGGCGAAATAATTACAATTTAGCATTAACAMTGGAGTGACAGATGTGCAGATGATGATGTGCAAGTAGAGATACTGGGGTGCAAAAGAGCAACAAAAAAAATAACAATATGGGGATGAGGTAGTTGGGTGGGATATTTACAGATGGGCTGTGTGCAGGTGCAGTGATCGGTAAGCTGCTCTGACAGCTGAAGCTTATAGTTAGAGAGGGAGATATAAGTCTCCAGCTTCAGTGACTTTTGCAATTCGTTCCAGTCATTGGCAGCAGAGAACTGGAAGGAAAGGCGGCCAAAGGAGGTGTTGGCTTTGGGGATGACCAGTGAAATAAACCTGCTGGAGCGTGTGCTACGAGTGGGTGTTGCTATGTTGACCAGTGAGCTGAGATAAGGCAGGGCTTTACCTAGCAAAGACTTATAGATGACCTGAAGCCAGTGGGTTTGGCGACGGAAATGTAGCGAGGGCCAGCCAACGAGAGCATACAGGTCGCAGTGCTGGGTAGTATATGGGGCTTTAGTGACAAAAAGGATGGAAATGTTATAGACTACATCCGATTTGCTGAGTAGAGTGCTGGAGGCTATTTTGTAAATGACATCGCCGAAGTCGAGGATCAGTAGGATAGTCAGTTTTACGAGGGTATGTTTAGCAACCTCATGAGTGAGGCTTTGTTGCAAAATAGGAAGCCGATTCTAGATTTAATTTTGGATTGGAGATGCTTCAGTCTAACCAGACACCTAGGTATTTGTAGTTGTCCACATATTCTAAGTCAGAACCATCCAGGGTAGTGATGCTAGTCGGGCGGGCGGGTGCGGGCAGCGATCGGTTGAAGAGCATGCACTTAGTTTTACTAGCATTTAAGAGCCGTTGGAGGCCACGGAAGGAGTGTTGTATGGCATTGAGGCCTTTGCTTTCCTAACTGACTGTGTATATTGTTCCTGACTTCCCTGAAAGTTGCATATCGCTGGGGCTATTTGATGCTAATGCAATACACCACAGGATGTTTTTGTGCTGTCATGGGCAGTCAAACCAGGAGTGAACCAGGGGCTATATCTGTTCTTGGTTCTACATTTTTTGAATTGGGCATGCTTATTTAAGATGGTGAGGAAAGCACTTTTAAAGAACAACCAGGCATCCTCTACTGACGGTATGAGGTCAATATCCTACCAGGATACCCGGGCCAGGTCGATTAGAAAGGCCTGCTCGCTGAAGTATTTCAGGGAGCGTTTGACAGTGATGAGGGGTGGTCGTTTGACCGCAGACCCATTACGGACGCAGGCAATGAGGCAGTGATCACTGAGATCCTGGTTGAAGACAGCAGAGGTGTATTTGATGATATCTATGAGGGTGCCCAAGTTGACGGATTTAGGGTTGTACCTGGTAGGTTCCTTGATAATTTGTGTTAGATTGAGGGCATCTAGCTTAGGTTGTAGGATGGCCTGAGTGTTAAGCATATCCCAGTTTAGGTCACCTAACAGTACAAACTCTGAAGATAAATGGGGGKCAATCAATTCACATATGGTGTCCAGGGCACAGCTGGGGGCTGAGGGTGGGTCTATAACAAGCGGAAAAAGTGAAAGACTTATTTCTGGAAAGGTGGATTTTTWAAAGTAGAAGCTTGAACTGTTTGGGCACAGACCTGGATAGTAAGACAGAACTCGGCAGGCGGTCTCTGCAGTAGATTGTAACTCCGCCCCCTTTGGCAGTTCTGTTTTGACGGAAAATGTAGTTGGGGATGGAAATGTCAGAATTTTTGGTGGACTTCCTAAACCAGGATTCAGACACGGCTAGGACATCAGGGTTGGTGGAGTGTGCTAAAGCAGTGAATAAAACAAACTTAGGGAGGAGGCGTCTGATGTTAACATGCGTGAAACCAAGGCTTTTATGGTTACAGACGTCCGACTGCAAGACAAACACACGTCCGACTGCTACGCCATCTTGGTACAGATGACTACAATATGGATGCAAGGACGGACCATCCATGATATCAAAATTATAACTTTACCCATGTTTTTAGGCTATACAGTGTTGGTTTACATTTACAAACATTAGACTAAATGTGGAGTTTTCTTACATTAGATTTTCACTTTCAAATGTGGATTTGCAAGTTCACTAATGAAAAATAATGATGCAAAAGTTTTTAAAATTGGATTTCTACATGCGATTGTTTTTCACATGTGAACTTTCAATTCAACGAATAAAAGTGAGATTTTCACTTGGAGTTTTCTTAGATGTAAACATAATTTTTTTGTTGTTGTTGATTTTCACATGTGAATTTGCCATTCATCATGTGAAAGTGCGATTTTCACATGTGGAGTTATTTTACATGTAAAACAGCAAATGTGATTTTCACATGCTCATGTTTTTAACATKACAAGCTGCAAATTTCACATGCCGAAACTGAAATTCACATCTGAGGTGAATTCTCCTCACAAGTAAAAAGGTGGTGTTAAAATTGGAACTTTAAATTGAATAAATGTGAATATATATTTTCACATGTGAAATTGCACGTTTTTTTATAAGGGCTGCGCAGTAGCGGTGCGCAGGTAAAATCMTTGAGGAAGCCAAGATTATTATTGTTTTTATAACCTATGTGTGATAAATACGTTGTTTTCTCTATAACTGGTTAGAAATGCATTTATACTGCACCATTATAGCCGATATAACGTCGATAAGCCATAGCTGACATTGTTTCACAGACTGTTCCAAAGTACAAGTGTCACGAATCCCGCCGAAGATGGTGCCTCTTCCCGTTTGGGCGGCGCTCGGCGGTCGTCGTCTCCGGCCTACTAGCTGCCACCGATCCCCTTTTCTGTTTCATTTAGTTTTGTCTGATTTGTTGCACCTGTTTTGTGTTTAGGTTCATTGTGGGCTATTTAAACCCAGTTGGCCCGCCGACTTTTGTGCGGTCTTGTTTTTCTGTTTGTGGTGTTTCGTTATTTCTTGTGGTATCTGTTCCATGTGGATTTTGTCCTGTTTGTTTTGGACTGTGACTTGACGCGCCCTTGTGTGTGTGGCGTAGCCGTCTCGCTGTATTTTTTGGAATATTAAATCCACTTGCTTCTGAACTACCCTGCTCTCTGCGCCTGACTCCTTCATCACCACTTTTGGAACTGTGACAACAAGTGTCACACAATGGCGGAATAAATTCAACCACATATGTTTGTGTTTTATCATTAAAACTGGAGAGCAACATCTGTCCTGTTTAAGTCCACAAAGACAATATGACCTACACATTAAGGTCAAATGCAAGTTAGTTGGCAAAGTTAATTTCACCATCGTTTTGCTCAAATTATAATAAAACCCTTACTAAAGCAGCAAGTTTAAAATAGCCTAAGGGGTATATACAACCGTAATGCACTTCAACATGTTGTAGGCTAACTATAGGGAGAAGCCCCCGGAACACTGATGTTAACCTGTGGTAACCCCAAGAGGTGCATTAAAACAGACTCAGAGCCCTCGAACTATTGATTCAGGACCACGGAGAGTTAGCGAAGGCTGCTCCGCTATCAGCACCACCAGTTGGACAGCGCCTCTGGCGGAGGCCGCATCTCAATGAGCAAATTCACAGGCTCATCACAATAATATATGCAATTTAGAATAAACCTGTGCAGAATATATTCCCACAGACCAGATAAATAGTTAAGTTGTGCCGAAGATGGAAGCAAACATTAAATAAAACAATGAATAACATGGTGCACAAATTGTAAGCATATAGACATTGATCATCTTACGGCAAAGATGAAAACACAAACCATATAAACAACAACATTTCAACAACATCAAGTATATGCCTAGTCTCACACAATGGCAATTTAAAAACACCAGAAGAAATTCAGTCCAATAATCAATCTGTGTGTGTGTGTGTGTGTGTGTGTGTGTGTGTGTGTGTGTGTGTGTGTGTGTGTGTGTGTGTGTGTGTGTGTGTGTGTGTGTGTGTGTGTGTGTGTGTGTGTGTGTGTGTGTGTGTGCAAAGAGAAAAACATTTTGACTCACCCTCTTTCATGCTGGCACAATGGTCAATGACATCGTCATACAGTATTCCGCTGGCCTTAACTTCACGCAGCACACACGTTTCCATTGACATTTATTTTGCCAAATGCGTGAGTCTCTCTTATCCACAACTATTGCATAGGTAGGTTTTAATCCTTTTCAGACAGGAACATTACCTTTCCGCTGATGTACTTGTAACAGGGACAGTCAGCATCAGTTTCAGGTGCTTGCGTACCATGGGGAAAGTGGTGGTCAGGTCATTGTACTAGCTCACCTGGTGCTGCTCTACTTTTTAAGTTCCAACGATTGGCACAGCCTCCTGGTACGGAAAACCCCAGGAATCTCTTGCATATAACATCCGTGTCATTGACATAGAGTGCTCTGATTGTCAATTGACATTTGCAGGATATGTCTGTGGTGTCATCCACATGGACTGCTATGAAGGGTGCTGAACTGATCTCACTGTCAGTTTCACTTTATTTTCACTACGATGCTCTGAATGATGTCATTCTGTATGTTGTTTGACATACCTGTAAATATGTTGCTTGTCCGAAGGTGCAGTATTGAACTGGGCAAATGCATTGACAAGTTMCACAAATGACACGTGTTAAGGCTTGTTGCTGACTCATCATGCCCCTGAAGGCTTGCTCCTGCTGTCCCAGGTACGTTACTGCGATGATCAGTTTCTTCAGAATGTCTCTTTTTTTCTTCACCTGTTCGTTGYGCCTCTGGACACTGATCACTGCGGCCTGGTTGAGAGCCTCGTTGATTCGGACTCGCCCGGAGAGCTTTAGTTTCAGGCTCGCCATAATGTGTTTTTTAGATTTTTCATGACAGTTAAGGAACCTGCCCAGGTTTGCAGGATCAGAAAAACCGGTGGTGGCTCAAGGGTTGTTGAGCAAACATGTGCTCGTCAAAGACATGGCCAAAACAGATGATTTAGCCTAGCACTCCATTCTCACTGTTGAAAGGTCGAGTCCCCCCCATGCTCCTCTCCCCTGCACAAAATCCGATTTTGGAGTCGGCCTCCCATTCTCCTTCATTTTCAGCTGCTGCTCAAATTAACTAGAAACTTGAGATCCTCATCTCCACCCATAGCTAGCTACTGCAGGACACAGAACAGCAGCTAACTATAACGACACAGAGCGAGATCCAGATGATGACACAGGAGGCAGATGGTTCGAGTCTCTGGTATATATCGAACAAGAAGGGGCAGGCAAGATGCAGGTCGAGGACAGGCAAATGTTCATAAACAAGGTCAGAGTCCAAACGGTACATGGCGGCAGGCAGGCTTGAGGTCAGGGCAGGCTGAATGGTCAGGCAGGCTCGAGGTCAGGGCAGGCTGAATGGTCAGGCAGGCGGGCTTAGTGTCAGGGCAGGCAAGAGGTCAAAACCGGGAGGACTAGAAAAAACAGAGACCAGGAAAACCAGGAACTTGGAAAACACACTGGTAAACTTGGCAAGATGAACTGGCAACAGACAAACAGAGAACAMAGGAATAAATACCCWGGGAATAATGGGGAAGACGGGTGACACCCGGAGGTGGGTGGAGACAATCACAAAGACAGGTGAAACAGATCAGGGTGTGACACTAACAATGACGTTTTGCTTTGGTGTGATTTGATTGGAGTGAAAAAAAAGTGATCTGAGTTCAGGGGATCTACGTGTTTGAGAGTGTGAGTTGGAAGCAGACGCTACAGGTGGCATGTTTAAACTCTCAGTTAGAAACACGTTTGTAATCACTAGCTTGGATGGTACTCAAATCAATAAGGTCTCTGCATATAAATACTTAGGGGTATGGTTAGATGATAGGCTTTCTTTTAAAAAACATGTTACTGAATTGGGAAAAAAGCTCAAATTCAAGATAGGATTCCTTTACAGAAACAGGGCTTGTCTGTCCTCTGTAAATAGGAAAAAAATTGTGCAGGCTACTTTTATGTCCGTTTTAGATTATGGTGATATTATCTATATGCATGCATCGGCAAACACATTAAAACCACTGGATGCTATTTACCATTGTGCACCGGTTTATCACGGGTGATAGTTACAGAACTCATCACTGTATCCATATCAACATGTGGGTTGGGTCTCTCTATCTGTGAGCGAGAGCAACATGCTCTCTTGTTTATTTATAAAGCACTTCTTTTAAAACTACCTCCATATATATCATCATTAATTTCCACAAGATGTACTAATTTTAAAACCAGATCACAGATGTGGATTACATTAGAGACTCCTGCGGTCTCCACAGAGTTGGGTAGGACTGCCTTCAGTTAGACACTCTGGTGTCCCTTGCCCATTTTAAAATGCTTATGGAGGATCAATATGATGTTGTCTGTGATTGTTTCTGTTGAATTGTGTATGTTTTGAAATGTTCTTGTCTGTATGTCTAAAACTGTACATGTCAACATGTTTACACAGGGCACAGCCGTAAAAGAGATCCAGGTCTCAGTCTGTTTTCCCTGTTAAAATAAAGATTAAAAAAAATAAAAATAAAAAATAAAATGTCTTGTGGGGTGTGCATGGGTGTCTGAGTGTGCGCTAATACATGTTAATCCCTCTCACGAAGATCAGTCGTGATGCAGTCAATCTCTCCTCTACTTGGGGAGGCGTGGTTAGAGCGTTGGGTCAGTAATTGAAAGGTTGCTGATATCAAATCCCCGAGCTGACAATGTAAAAAAAAAATGTACCATCTACCAATAGGTTCCCTTCTTTGCGAAGCATTGGAAAACCTCCTTGGTCTTTGTGGTTGAATCTGTGCTGGGAATGTACTGCTTGACTGAAGGACCTTACAGGTAATTGTATGTGTTGGGAACAGAGATGAGGTAATCATTCGAAAATCATGTTTGACACTATAATTGCACACAGAGTGAGTCCATGCAATGTATTATGTGACACGTTAAGCAACATTTTACTCCTGATCTTATTTAGGCTTGCTTTAAATCCACTTTTACACTATTTGGTATTGTGGGTAAGTCATTGATAAAAAAAATAATGTAATCCATTGTAAATTCAGGCTGTAACACAACAAAATGTGTAAAAAGTCAAGGGGTGTGAATTCTTTCCAAAGGCACTGTATAGGGACAACAGTATATAAGGAGTAGGGTGCCATTTGGGACAAGCCCTGGTATTGGGGAGAAGAGAGACACGATCAGATCAGAATCACAATTCTTCAAGAGAAGATGATTATCAAGTTGACAATTGAAACAGCTCCTTCACTTCAACTTCTCAAAGACATGACAGACAAATACATATAATATATATAGTCGTACTGTAGTCATGGACTTTCCAATATTCCAATTTAAGGCTGAAATGTTCTTTTTTTTTTAAATTTAATGGAAAAGTAGTTGAAAAAGTGTGTTTTATGGTGGGTCACAATTGTGACCGGTGGGATAATGGGATGTATACGGAATTAACTTATTTCTCCTATGCAGTTATCAAAGTTCTTATATATCCCAACCCAGTTATTAACACATTTAAAACTCTGTCACTAGCAGTCCCCAGCATTGCCACTAGAATGCCCCGTCACATTCTAGTGTGACTATTTTATACATCAAAAACCCTTATACAACACGATATGAATACTGAGAGCAAAGACAAAAAGACAACAAMCATCAACGTATTTCAACAKTGTTAMTTTAGTTSAATATGTATTGAAACATTAATATTGTAACTTTATTGTAACAGTTGAACTTGTACTTTAGTGCAATATTCATTGTAACATTGTCATTGTGACATTTTAGTGCAACATTCACTAACATATAGCAGTCATGTGATTCATTCCCACTGAACATAAAGGTAACATTTTAGGATAGAGGTAGCCTGTAGAAGTAATGCATTCAAGT
>NW_019957628.1:27570-82962 GCF_002910315.2 Salvelinus sp. IW2-2015 | reverse complement strand
TTCTCCTCACCCTTTATCAACTTTTCTAATTTTCTTTTTCTTTTACAGCGCCTTTTTCATTCGCTCTTATTCTCCTTTTCTACTGTCCATGGTAAATCTTGAAGCACTCAATGTGCAGTGGCGCTTTGCATTTCTCACATGCATAGGTAGTACGTTTGTCACAATGACCGACTCTCTGAACCGGATGCTCTGTGATTGGCCAGTGAGAAGCTTGTCATATCATGCCGATCTTCAACAGTAGCAGCCAGTAAAGATCTCCTTCCGTGGCTCAGTGGTTTCGTGCCAAACTTTTGCATATTTGGGCTGTATACTATGTGTTTGGAATCACATCAGTGGCAGGCCTCTTCGATTGTTTGAACGCTCAATCTTTATTTTTGACCACTTTGCAGCTTTCCCTTGGCTCTTCTGGGCTGACCCCTATGGCTTGTAGAGCCCCTTGGCTCTTCTGGCTGACCCCTATGGCTTGTAGCCCCTTGGCTCTTCTGGCTGACCCCTATGGCTTGTAGAGACCCTTGGTCGTCATTATCAACAATGGAGGGGTGGGTGGAGGTTGTGGATGGGGTGGTGGTGAGGGGTAGGTCATCATCACTGATAAACGTTGTTCCTGTCATGATCTGTTTGCATAGGTTCAGCATATGCATTCAACAGCCTGGCTGGCAAATGGCCTGTCCATAGTCCATATCTGACCCATCGCTATCACAATCACTCAGGACAGCAATCTTTCTCATTTTGAGGGTAACTGCAATGTTGCATGCCTTGTCTGGGCAGTCACCTAGATCCAACATATCAGAACTTGACTCAAAGTGACACTAAAAGAAAGAACAGAGTAGAAAGTTAGGTAAAACAAGAACTATGTATGTGTATAACTATGTGTATACCTAGATGCACTGTTATCCCGCCAGTCACTATTGTTGCCGTCAACATGTATACTCATTCTATGACCACACTGAACAAAGTTGAGTAATTGCAAATGCAATATCAATACTAGACACCCTAAAGATGATGTGTACCAAAAATCTTTGTCCTAACTTTATGTTAACATACTTTACTAACCTTCTGTTTGGGAGCTTTGATGCAGCCATCCTCTTCTCATGGTGCAACCAGGAAGTAAACAGCTCTGGTCATGTGACAATTCACACTAAACATGTGACACTGCAAATCTTTCATTGAGACCCTTTATTATTTCAATATTTGCTGGAAATGCATTGAYACATCATTCAGTAACATTTTTAGAGCCTTATAACTGAATACGTTTTTTCCGGTCACTATTGTGACCGATGGGATTAAATAGGTTAAACATCATTTATAAACCAATTTCATAGATATTGTAACAAACTGGACAATATGTAGTAATTTACTTTCACGAGATGGCGATTGGGTCTAAAAAGTGTTTAGCGTTTGGTAGTATAAATTCAGTGTACTTGTTTTTAACTGTCATTTGCCGAAAGTCAGACTTCCCACATGCCAACTCATTTTTCTCAGCACTTGCCCATAGGGATTTATTGATATGTGCTACATTTTATTTAGAAAACATTTTCATAGAGGCATTTAGAATTTTAAAGATAGAAAGATYTAAAAAGTATTTATCCACAATCTGCTCTGAGTAAGTTCTGTCCTGGAGTGTCTTAACAAATGAAACCAACATTTTTAGTGTGACTTAATCTAGTGTCCAGTTTTTTGTTGTTGTAGGATATGCAAATATGCAGATATTAAATTAGATAATATTTCAGAACTGTTAATCCAGAAAAATATTATATTTGTGTCTACTTTCAACTGGTAAAAGTTGATTGTGATATGTTAAGGGGAGATTTAAAAAAATCCCTATTAGGGTGTGGTGCCTTTCCTTAAATATATATTTTTCTTACGTTTTTATACAATTGGGGTTTCAATTAAAAAATGTAAAATAAAAAAACAAACATTTGGCTAACCTGTATTGTTACAGCATCCCTGTCCCCTGGGGTGTGGTGTGGTGTGATTGTTCCTGTCAAAGACACTGGACCYGATCCAAATCTCTGCTCTACCCAACATCGTGTGTCCAAAAYGGCACCTAATTCCCGAAATAGTGCACTTCTTTTGACCAGAGAYCTTWATAGGGTGCCATTTCAGATGCAGACCAGATTACCAACAAGAAGCCTGCCTGMCTGCCTTCCTTCACTCTGTGGAGTACATCATATTTCCCTTGACCTGACATGTAAATGGTCTGTTAACTTATGATTGCTGGATTGTTTAATTAAGCTCTACAATAAGTAAAAGACATGAGTAGTTCAACAGATTTTTATAACCATTGAAATAACGTGGGTCTTATTGTCCCRTCTCACTATCAAATACAGACACAAAGATACAATGTGAAGCACTAGCAACAAGATTGAAAGGTAATCTTCCCAGATAAGAGGGAATTAATCAAACATAGGGTTGCAAAATTCAGGACATCCTGRTCATTCCCTCCTGATTAGGGGAATCTTCCAACCAGGTTTTCTGCAGAACCTTTTTGGCAAAGTTACCAGAAGATTGCAACCCGAATCAAAGCACATTATTTTGCTAGCACATCTACAAATACCAACCTCTTTACAAGCTATCACCTAACAGTTATAAACAAACAGGTTACAATTGGTCCTCTGTATCAAGTGAAACTGGGGGTATTAACTCTTCCTCAGAGACCTCTGATACAGGGCAGTTTCCCAGCCCTGTGGAGGAAGAGGAGGGGCTGCACAAACCACTAACTACACTGATGAAGAGACAAACATATGTGGCATGAACAAACTGCCCCGAATCTAAGATTCCAATAAAAGGTATAACCACTACCCACGGGAGGTAATTCACCATCATAGACACCATGATAATCACAATGATCTTAAACGCCCTCATCTTCATGCTATTTGTCCCATCCCTCTCTCTCTCCCCTTCCCCAGGCCCAGGCTGTTCAGAGCCCTGAGAACTGAGAGGCAGCAGAATAACATAAATGCAATTAAGACCAAACATTGCCCAAAGGACACAAATACAAGACAAATTTGGTCTTTTAAAAGCATGAAAGTAAAACAGAACCCAATCACAACCAGCCAAACCAATCCAGAACACCCCATCTTGTATCTCAGGGGTCTGTACTTCAGGAAGACCACAGGGTGGACCACTGCCAGGTARCGCTCAAAACATRTACAGCACTGGAACAGGGGGCGGCCTGGGAATAGTAAACCACYAAAGAATGCTGCTAGAGCTWGGAGAGGGGGAAGAGGGAGGTGTATGTAGACAAAGACAAAGACAGCACACAGGCAGTAGAGGATCTCAGACACAGCCAAATGTAGAGCGAAGAACTCTGAGGCCACCGTCCCTCTGGCTCCAGTCAGTATCAGCCACAAGACGTAGCCATTGGTGGGTAGACTCAGGATGAGGTTAACTGCATAGCAGGGAGCGGCAACAGCTACATTAGGCTCCAGATAGCCAGAGAGGACAGAGGAATGGTTGGAGGAGTTCATTTTGGAAGTACCGGCTTTAAAATTCCAATGATCACCGTAGAAGAGAGATTTGACAATACACCACCATGTTAATTCTTCACTATCAAATGGACTTAGAAAGAAACATCAATGTCAATGTCTGCACTTTCCGGTGAAAATAACATGAAATCAATTGAAAGTTATTTAAACACAAACATTTCACTCAGTTACACTGCTTCATATCAGAGATTAAAAAATGTCATCCCACCTGAACTCTGTTTGGTGTCTCCTCTCTTCCCGGTGTCTCGCTTAGAACTGAGCTAGGTACATCTATAGGCTATATCAAATACCTGCCAACACACCTGTGTGGCATATATCATTGACAACCTATGTTGACGAATCCCCATGTCCACACTCCATGCAAATATCCTACTCAGTGTGACAGGAACCACAACTATCAATGTGATTGATGAGGATGTGTTGCTGTTGCTACTGAAAGACTACTTTTTAAACGCAGACTTGGATGGTGCTAATACATGCTAGTCAAAAATAATATATTTTCTTGACATGCTAGAAGAAAAACAAGTCATTTTTCAGGTAGTATACAAGGCTTACTAAAGAGACCAGAATTTGTATGCAAAGGTTAATGAAGTGTCTTCGACATTTGCCCAGTCAATGTTAGCTGTAGCCTCCTCACATATTATAGTAGTACTAGAGGAACACTGCTCTATGGGTGTTAAACAATTGGATTTGATCAATTTGATTCAACACACAACCATTCACCCTCACCCAGACCTCCCGTCTGTAAACTGATGCTGCCCATCACCTCACTTGATGGACCACACCTGCCATGCAAATGTCATCCATTGKTTATGACAACACTTTAGTATGATTGAAGAGAATATGCCGTGCTGTGTGGAACGTGAAAGGGCTCTGAGTTATTCCTGACCAGGTCAGGTCAAGTGTGTCACTTATTTAAATGATGCAGGTTTTATTATTTAACAAGACCGACAATTGTGTGAACACAGCTTGAGCCTTTTTGGAAATAAGACAATGGGAGTGAAAATCTACAGAGTATTTATTCAAATAATAGCTTTGTCATAAACAATACCAAATATGGATTGAATGTTAGTGTTAATTATTAAACAGTAATTATACCACAAGTCTATCTGCAAATCTATCAAACAGTCAGTTTCCGAAGTAAAAACTGAAAATGCTACGTACCCATGATATACTAGAACTGCATTCAAACAAATGGGTACATTTTCTTTCTTAGATGCCTCAAATATATGAAATAGTAGACATTTAGTTTTGGGAGTTTCCTGGTCAACATTTAAAAACAGTTTATAATCTAAGAGCAGTTTTAAAGGATTTGTAGATCTACATTTAACAGTGATAGTGGTCCATGAGATCCACAGAGTTTGTCAGCCTCCTCCTGCTTACAGAAATCATATTAAGTCAAACNGATTTGTAGATCTACATTTAACAGTGATAGTGGTCCATGAGATCCACAGAGTTTGTCAGCCTCCTCCTGCTTACAGAAATCATATTAAGTCAAACTAAATATCTTGTCGATGCCATACTTGACAGCAGTGACATCTAACAGAGCACTCACACAACTTAATACCCTCAGCTACCTTATTACCAAAACCTACCCTCAGCGGTGTATCTTCTGAACAGCATTTAAAACTTCTTGAGACTAGGGGGCAGTATTTTGATGTTTGGATGAAAAACATGCCCAAATGAAACTGCCTATTTCTCAGGCCCAGAAGCTAGAATATGCATATAATTGCAGATTAGGATAGAAAACACTCTAAAGTTTCCAAAACTGTCAAAATATTGTCTGTGAGTATAACAGAACTGATATTGCAGGCGAAAACCTGAGGAAAATCCAACCAGGAAGTGCCTCTTATTTTGAAACCTCCCTGTTCCATTGCATGCCTATCCTCCATTTAAAGGGATATCAACCAAATTCCTTCCCCTAGGCTTCCACAAGGTGTGAACCGTCTTTAGATATAGTTTCAGGCTTTTATTCTGAAAAAATTAGCGAGAATGATCACATCGCGTCAGTGCATAGCTGGGTGTCCCCAGAGTTTTGCATGCGCCAACAGCTTGGAGCAGACCTTTTCTCTCTCTCTCCTATTGAAAAAGCTACCGTCCGGTTGAAATATGATCAATTATATATTGTAAAAACAACCTGAGAATTGATTATAAAAAACGTTTGACATGTTTCTACGAACTTTACGGATACTATTTGGAATTTTCGTCTGCTCGTCGTGACCTGCACGAGCCTGTGGATTACTAAACAAAACGCGCCAACCAAATGGAGGTTTTTGGATATAAAAATAATCTTTATCGAACAAAAGGAATATTAATTGTGTAACTGGGAGTCTCGTGAGTGCAAACATCCGAAGATCATCAAAGGYAAGCGATTAATTTGATTGCTTTTCTGACTTTCGTGACCAACCTACTTTGCTGCTAGCTGTTTGTAATGTTTTGTCTGCTGAGAGAGATGTCCTCACATAAACGCTTGGTTTGCTTTCGCTGTAAAGCTTTTTTGAAATCTGACACGCCGGGTGGATTAACAACAAGCTAAGCTGTGTTTTGCTATATTGCACTTGTGATTTCATGAAAATTAAATATTTTTAGTAATTTAATTTGAATTTGGCGCTCTGCAATTCAGCGGATGTTGACGAAAATGATCCCGCTAACGGGATGGGTGCACCAAGAAGTTAAAACAACACGTTGGTTGTTAGCCTACACAGCACAGTGTCAAGCTAGCTAGCGAGACCCTCCCTCCTCCAATTGGCGATCGCGTGGTCGCATTGCTGATGAGTTGCATAAAGTTGGAATTTTTCTCATATTTGGATGCCAACTGTCTAGTGGCTAAGTATTCAATTGCTGAATGACTCCTTTTTAAAATAACAGATTTCTGGTAGCTTGATTGCTGAAAGTAGTGAGCAGTGTGAGTGACCCATATAAGGAACTTACCTATTCCTCATAGACCTCTGATACAGGGCAGTTTCCCAGCCTGTGGAGGTAGAGGGGCTGCACAAACCCACAGATCACACTGATGGAGAAACAAATGGATAGTGACAAATAGAACACAACCTGATTGAGGACATTGTACAAAGACCTAATTACAATCATAGTGAGGTAGATCACCATCATAGACAGCACAAAAGGACATACTTACTCAATGTATTTTTCAACACATCTAATGAAATTATCTGATTGAATAAATCCTAAAAAAATATACAATTGTTTCCTACATCATTTTTTTACAAAATGAACAAACCTGAACAGACAGTTCTCCTCTCTTGTGGAACGTGTAGAGGCGACGTTAGGTTGACAAGCTGAAGCCAGAGTGCAGACAACACACAGTCACTCAGTCATTCACCCTGACACCACAAACATCAGTCATTCCAATCTGTAAACTGATGATGCCCATCACTTGATAGACCACACCAGACATGGAAAAGTAATCCACTTGTTAGTGTGCTTGTGTATTTTTTTTTATGGATGGATAGGAGCCCTGCTTTTCCTAGCTAGGTCCGAAAGCCAGAACTAAAATCTTGCGTATTTGCATTGGCTACTTAATGAAGTTCTGTAGGGAGATGAGAAAAGAGTGAGAAATAAGAGCGGAAGCATGGTCAAGACTTTACAAATTTCCTTCCGAATTTTGAAAGACACGCACACCTGCTAAATCATTATTTGTTCAAATTTTAGATATTTAAAAAAATACCTTACCCCCAAAAAATTCTAAAAAATAAATTTTAAAAAGACAAAAATTTCAAATATACATCTTTTACGTGTTTTTCCCACATGTAAAAAAAACCCAGTGACATTTCTTCCAAACACTTTCATTTTTCATGATTTCATTTCACCATGTGCAAAAGTACAGTGAAATGCCTTTTTTGACAGCTCTAACCCAAACAATGCAGTAATCAATAACAATTGAATACAAAAAAATAACAAGGTAGAACAAAAACACACGAGATAATAAAACAAGAAATAAGAAGAACTCAATAAAGTTAGCATACTATATACACGGGCAGTTCCAGTACCATATTTACAATGTGCAGGAATACTGGAGTGATAGAGGTAGATATGTATAGGGGTAAGGTGACTAGGCAACAGGATATATGATAAACAGAGTAGCAGCAGCGTATACGATGATTATATTTGAGTGGGTGTGTGTAGAGTCACTACAAATGTATGTGCATATGATGTGCGTGTGAGCAAATGATGGAGTGAGTGTTTGTATGTGTGTTGGAGTATCAGTGTGCGTAGAGTGTAGGGCCCTGTGAGTGTGCATAGAGACAGTGTAAAAATAAGAATAAAATACAAAAGGTCAACTCAGATAGTCTTGTTAGATTTTTGATTGGCTATTTAGCAGACTTRTGGCATGGGGACAGAAGCTGTTCAGGAGCCTGTTGGTGTCAGCATTGATGCACCTGTACCGCTTGCCATGCGGAAGCAGAGAGAAAAGGTTGTTGTCCTGGCCCCACACTACCAGGTCACTGACATCCTCCCTGTAGGCGGTCTCATCGTCCCCGGTGAGCAGGCATACCACGTGTTGTCAGCAAACATGATGATGGTGTTGGAGTCGTGCGTGGCCAGGCAGTCGTGGGTGAACCCGGGAGTACAGGAAGGACTAAGCACACTCCCCTGTGGGGCCCTCGTGTTGAGGGTCAGTGTGGCGGTGGTGACGTTGCCTACTCTCACCACATGGGGACGGCCCTTCAGGAAGTCCAGGATCCAGTTGCAGAGGCAGGTGTTCACTCCCAGGGTCCCAAACTCCCCAAATGAAGGTGTGCCAAGCGTGTAGCGTCATACCCATAAAGACTCAAGGCTGTAATCGCTACCAAAGGTGCTTCAACAAAATACTGAGTAAAGGGTCTGAATATTTATGCAAAGGATATTTCTGGTTTTATTTGTAATACATTTGCAAACATTTCTAAAAACCTGTTTTTGCTTTGTCATTGTGGGGTATTGTGTGTAGATTGATGAGGCAAATATTTTTTATTAATCTATTTTAGCTGTAATGTAACAAAATGTGGAAAAAGTAAAGGGGTCTGAATACTTTCCGAATGCATATAATGTAGTACTGCAGTCAACATCTGAACTTTACAATATTCCGGTTTAAGGCTGAAATAACATTTTTGCATCGTCCTATCAATTTTGAGATTTGATGGTATTTTGGTCCATTAATATTAGTAAACATAAAAACGTCAAAATCTTGATTGTTGTTTTATAAGCGGAAATGACGATCAGAACGGCACCGAACCATGCAGGTCCCCTAAACAGGGGACTTTACATCTAAGAGGTTTTAAAATCCCATTTCTTAGAGAATGTAACAAACTGGACAAAAAAATCAATACAAAAATAATACAATTTGTGATAAAGGGAAAATAAAATCCCTTTTAGGGTGTGGTGCCTGGCCATTAAAAAAATATTTTTTCTGCAGGAAAAACGTTCTACATATCCTTTTTAAAACTCTATTCCAACATTATCTATCACAAAAGTCTATTTTTGTACTTTGCCAAGTTTTGTTATTGAAAATGATGTATGACAAAAGTCGGACTAAGTCAAACTAAATATCTTGTCGATGCCATACTTCAGAGCTGTGACATCTAACAGGACACTCACACTACTCACTACCTCCAGCTACCTTGTTGCCAAAACCTTGCCTCAGTGGTGTATCTTCTGAACAGCATGTAAAACAACATGTTGGTAGTTAGCCTGTCCAGCACAGGGTCAAAGCTACTGTAGCTAGTAAGACCCTCCTCCGTTTAGCTATCAAGCTAATTTGTTTTCTGTAAGCAGGAGGAGGCTGAGCAACTACGTGGATCTTATAGACCACAATCACTGTTAAAACTACAGTACCAGTCAAAAGTTTGGACACAACTACTCATTTCAGGGTTTTTCTTTATTTTTACTATTTGCTACATCGTAGAATAATAGTGAAGACATCAAAACTATGAAGTAACACATGAAATCATGTAGTAAGCAAAAAAGTGTTAAATGAAAATATATTTTATATTTGAGATTCTTCAAAGTAGCCACCCCTTACCTTGATGACAGCTTTGCACACTCTTGGCTTTCTCTCAACCAGCTTCACAAGGTAGTCACCTGGAATGCATTTCAATTAACAGGTGTGCCTTATTAAAAGTTACTTTGTGGAATTTCTTTCCTTCTTAATGTGTTTGAGCCAATCAGTTGTGTTTTGAAAAGGTAGGGGTGGTATACAGAAGATTATGTTGTCAAGAACAGCTCAAATAAGCAGAGAGAAAAGAAAGTCCGTCATTACTTTAAGACGTGAAGGTCAGTCAATCATGAACATTTCAAGAACTTTGAAAGTTTCTTCAAGTGCAGTTKCAAAAACCATGAAGCGCTATGATGAATCTGGCTCTCATGAGGAAAGTAAGACCCAAAGTTCCAAAGGATAAGTTCATTCGAATTAACTGCACCTTTGGAACTTTTTACAGTTGAAATGTTGTTTTCAGGACGAGTGTAAATCAAATGGCTAGGTAGATAAATAGCTAGTTAGCTTTGGGTAAGCCAGCATTTGACAGACATACAGTGGCAAGAAAAAGTATGTGAACCCTTTGGAATGACCTGGATTCCTGCATAAATTGGTCATAAAATGTGATTTGATCTTCATCTAGGTCACAACAATAGACAAATACAGTCTGCTTAAACTAATAACACACAAACAATTATACATTTTCTTGTCTTTATTGAACACACCGTGTAAACATTCACAGTGCAGGGTGGGAAAAAAGTATGTGAACCCTTGCATCTAATAACTGGTTGACCCTCCTTTGGCAGCAATAACCTCAACCAAACGTGTTCTGTAGTTGCGGTCAGGAGGAATTTTGGACCATTCGTCTTTACAAAACTGTTTCAGTTCAGCAATATTCTTGGGATGTCTGGTATGAACTGCTCTCTTGAGGTCATGCCACAGCTTCTCAATCGGGTTGAGGTCAGGACTCTGACTGGGCCACTCCGGAAGGGCTATTTTATTCTGTTGAAGCCATTCTGTCGTTGATTTACTTCTGTGTTTTGGGTCGTTGTCCTGTTGCATCACCCAACTTCTGTTGCGCTTCAATTGGAGGACAGATAGCCTAACATTCTCCTGCAAAATGTCTTGATAAACTTGGTAATTCATGTTTCCGTTGATGATAGCAAGCTGTCCAGGCCCTGAGGCAGCAAAGCAGCCCCAAACCATGATGCTCCATCCACCATACTACAGTTGGGATGAGGTTTTGATGTTGGTGTGCAGTGCCTCTTTTGCAAACTTCAGACATGCAGCAATGTTTTTTTGGGCAGCAGTTGCTTCTTCCGTGKTGTCTTCCCATGAACACCATTCTTGTTTAGTGTTTWACGTATCGTAGATTCGTCAACAGAGATGTTAGCATGTTCCAGATATTTCTGTAAGTCTTTAGCTGACACTCTAGGATTCTTCTTAACCTCATTGAGCATTCTGCACTCATTGAGCATTCTTTTCTTGCAGTCATCTTTGCAGGACTCCTAGGGAGAGTAGCAACAGTGCTGAACTTTCTCCATTTATCGACAATTTGTCTTACCGTGGACTGATGAACATCAAGGCTTTTAGAGATACTTGTGTAACATTTTCTAGCTTTATGGAAGTCAACAAATCTTAATCTTAGGTCTTCTGAGATSTMTTTTGCATGATTCACATCAGACAATGCTTTTTTGTGAATAGCAAACTCAAAGTTTGTGAGTGTTTTTATAGGGTAAGGCAGCGCTAACCTGAAAATAAAGGAGAGCCGCTCAGATGCAAAAATGTAATATCCAACGTTTCGACAGGCAAGCTGTCTTCATCAGGGTATAATCACAAACACTGCGGGATGACTYGTTTATATAGTGTCAAAAGACACACAGGTGTCTGTAATCATGGCCAAGTGTGGCCTAATATCATTGGTTAATTCTTATTAAAATGGCATACAAAGAATAGCATACAAAAAACAAATGGAAAGCATACGAGCATAGATTCATTTTAGACTACACAAGCTTACAAAATTCAAAAGGCACTCGCACATCTGAGCAATCTTATTTGCAGGTGCATGGCAACAATTGAACAAGATGAAGGAAACCGCACACTGCTCTTGATAGTATGACTGATATTTAAGAAGCTTACGTATCAGCCTCACGGCCTTCGTCAGAGCTTTTGTGAATTTTTTGAAATTCTTTGAAATTTGCACCCTTATGYAGACCWAGCCCCACCCACATCCGTTCCACGCATCAAAWGTGGTTGGAGACCATGGAAAAACAAATAAGTGCTACCAAATATAACAATATTACAAAAGTGTATAAATGAGACGTATGAAACACGTCTGTAAAACYACAATGAGGACATAGCAAGTTTTCATTAGTCATTGGGTACATCGCACGAAAAACAGAGTAACCTTAAATAGGCACATAATTCATGTTCAAATTCACAACATACCATACATAGGCATTTCATCATTAAGTCCTTTAGGAAATAATGTCTGGAGGGTGAAAATCCCAAAACATTCTCTTTTACTCAGAGTATTATTGATATCACCTCCCYTGTCTGATATCTTAACTTTCGCTATGCCACAAAACACAGACTACACAAGCTTACAAACAATTACAATGGCAAAAGTCACAATAATCACAAGAATGGGCTTGAGATCAAAGTCTATGTTGAGACCGAAGGGAGCAAGGGTCTTTAAGTTAAAGATCCAGGCAGCCTCTCGTTTTAACAATAAATTATCAAGGTCACCCCCTCTCCTAGGGAGGGTGAACTTTCAATATGGTGCTTTATTATATGACAGAGTCACGATTAATCCGAGCCGGTGGTTTGCTGTCCAAAGAAAGTGGCCCAAACTTGGTAAGGTTCAAGTTTCGTTGCAACTTAATTTGCTACGATGCTCTGAGATACGTACTTTGAATGTCGCGCTTTGTGTGAGCCCACCACAATTTTGTACCAGCAAAGGGAAAGTTATAAATAAAATAACTGCCTTAGTGGAGCACGTAATAAACCACGTCTTTGATTGGCGATCTTGCATTTCGCCTGTTTGTGGTGTTTGAAGGATCTATCATTATAGAGTGCCATTAGCATTGAGCAGCCATTACACTTGTAATTTCACCAGTAGGGCGCAAATAGACGTGTATGTTCCGGGGACATATGCTTGGGCGTGGTAAACCTCAGCACGCTGGTACCAATGTCGGTCCATGAGATTTTGTCCGCCGCGAGGAAATACGACTCGGAAGGAGAAGGGTCCGAAAACGACACCTTACCGAGATTTAATCATCCGGATTTTAGAATGTTGCCAGATGTTTGTGAACGATTCCCTTAATTTTTTCAGAGCACTTTGAATAGCGGGGTAGTTAGAACGCAAGAATGCGTCATTTTGCGAGATCCCTAGAGTGTGCCACGTTTTCCTACTCCGCTAGCCAGCAACCTCGCCTAAATAGGGTGCGTTTCTTGTTCCTTCTACAATGCAGCTCTAACCAGACATCTCCAATTCTTCGTTTTTACTTTGAGTTGGACTCTGACGTGCCAATAGCTCTTGGAGAAGTTCATTAGCTAGGGTTCCATACTTTTTCCAAACATACAGCTGTGAATTGTTTAATGCTGTATTGCAATAATAAACAAGGAAAAAACTATAATTTGCACGTTATTAGTTTAAGCACACTAGTGTTTGTCTATTAGATGAAGATCAGATCAATTTGAAGACCAATTTTATGCAGAAATCAGGTACTTCCAAGGGTTACATAACTTTTTCTTGCAATGTAGAACCACATATGATCTCTGTTTGTTGGCTAACGAGCCACTTTGTCATTGGCATACAGAGTGAACAAGTTAATCAGATGTGTTTGGCAATAGCTAACTATCTATCACATTAGGTTGCCTCTAGATACAATGGCTACAGTAGCTAGCTGCAGTGTAACCATGTAGCTAGATAATGTTAGCTACAAGTAAATGGGTCAGTCCACCACAGCATTCTACCTCATTGCTTGATCTCATTGTGTGTGTGTGTGTGTGTGTGTGTGGGGGGGGGGGGGGGTCATTGTTGTTTTGTATGGTGCCTATAAGCACATCTGCCATACAGTTAGTGTATCATCTCAATAAGCTTTTTGTGCCATATACTAGATAGTTATTTTAGTGAGTATGATTTTTTTTTACAGCTTGTAGCGGCACAACTTAGGGGGAGGAGAATGGGCAGCCAGGAAAATAAAATACCCTTCAAAGTGGAAATGAGAGGTTGGGAAGAGAAGGAAGATGGAGGGTAAATCTGTCTAGAAGGATAACTTTTGTCAAATTTACTTTTCGTMGCAGATTAGGAGAATTTACACAACTGGTTAGGAAAAGATTTAGGGTTAGCTAAAATGAAAGAAATGAAAGAAATTGTCAATGTGGCAAAAGCTGTATCCCTTCTAGACATTACCTTTAAATCCTACCTTAGCAGGAAATAATGGTTGAGTTGACGATGGCAATCGATATCTGCACTGTGTGATTATTTATTACTTACATGATTCTTACCGAGATACCTACTGTACCTTGCTGTTTAATTCTAATGCTGACATGTGTCTGATTTGCATACTATAAGGGCACAGGGCGAGACCCAGATGCACACACAGGAGGCAGATGGTTTGAGTCTCTGATATTTATTATAATCCAAGGGACAGGCAAAAGATAATAAACAAGGTCAGAGACTATGAGGTACAGAGTGGCAGGCAGGCGGGTTCAGAGTCAAGGTGAGCAAAGGTTAAAACCGGGAGGACGAGCAAAAGAGAGGTAAGGAAACCCGCAGGCGCACGGAAAAACACACTGGTTGACTTGACAAGACGAACTGGCAACAGACAAACAGGGAACACTGGAATAAATACCCAGGGAATAATGGGGAAAACGGGTGACACTTGGAAGTGGGTGGAGACAATCACAAAGACAGGTGAAACAGATCAGGGCGTGGCAATACTAGTAACATTATTGATAGTGAAATGTTGATGTTGATTGTCATTTGACTTTTGTAACGCTTACCTGATCCTCTTTGATATTTAATTGAGTGAAAAATGAATCACACTTGGTGTAAATATTTGTAGTAACACATTCACCATCACATGCTTGAAATTATATTGTGAAATGTATTCTCATTAATGGTATTTAAATTGTGAAATGATTCCAATGTCTCGTACCATATACCTTTTTATGCAATTGAGCACATTGATATATTATAAGTTAACTTTGAATGACCGTAATTGAAACTGTACAGCCTACGGCAGGGATYATCAACTAGATTCAGCAGCGGGACTTTTTTTTTTCTTCAGGGGATGGTCAGAGGGCAGGAACATAGTAATTATAGTTCATTTGTTGCCTGCAAATTGACTGTAAGAAGCCGAGACAGATATAATATTTGACTAAAGCATAATAATTTCAAACCTTGCTTATATTTCTGTAAGGTCACGTGTATCTCTATTATGCGTGGGAATACTTGGGAACAGATTTCTTAAATTAAAATCACTTCTGGCTGATTTCCTGGTGYTTTTACAGTGTTATGTCCAATAACAACAAAAATAATACACATATTTTTTTTGCTCAGAGAACTTGGGGGGCCAAATAAAAACACAGCAGGCCAAATTCGGCACAACAATTCAGTTTTAAGTAAAAAATAGATAAGTAAAAAATGTCAATAACAAATAATTAAATAGCAGCAGTACAATAACAGTAGCGAGGCTGTATACAGGGGGTACCGGTACAGAGTCAATGTGCGGGTGCACAGGTTAGTCAAGGTAGTTGAGGTAATATGTACATGTAGGTATTTTCATTTTAAAGGATTTGAAAACCTTGCTTTTATGATTTCATTAATTTGGTATGCAGATACAAATGTCAAAAATAAATCTGTAATATAACGTTAATTAAAATAATCCCTACTATGCATGGTTCTCCCTTTGATGCTAATTTTTCACTATGTTAAATCTTGGTGGGGCCCCCCACAAAAAATGATGCATGTCAGCAAAGCAACTACACAACACAACACTAAACTATACATGAATTGCACTATAACGGTGACAAACGGTGCCCACAAACTGTTAGGGCCTACATAAAGCTGTCCCAACAGCAGAGTCCCAACAGCAGTCCCAACACCTTACCACTGCTACACCTGGTTATCAGTGGAGCCTTGTCTGGCAGAGAAACCGTTCATTCAGCCTCATAGCTGATATGGCTGACTTGCTTAAACAAATGTGGTTTCTACAGACAATTAAGATGTACAAACTATGGCATAAGGGGACGACGGACAGATAAAAGGTATCCGTAATTTCGATTAAGACATTAATGAGCGAGCTAGGATGGACGTAGTCAATATACAGTGGGCTCCAAAATTACTGGCAACCCTGACTGGAAATACACAAACAAACTTTAAAAAATATAAACAATATAATTATAGAGAAACTCAAAATACCAACATGTGATAAATACTGTACTTTATTAAAACCTCTTAACGATCCGCTCCTTTTTTCAATTTTCGCTTAAAATGACATACCCAAATCTAACTGCCTGTAACTCAGGCCCTGAAGCAAGGATATGCATATTCTTGGTACCATTTGAAAGGAAACACTTTGTAGTGGTGTAAATGTGAAGGATGTAGGAGAATATAATACAATAGATCTGGTAAAAGAATAATACAAAGAAAAAAACAACCGTTCTTATGTATTTTTGTACCTCATATTTGAAATGCAAGAGAAAGGCCATCGTGTTATTCCAGCCCAGCTGCAATTTAGATTTTGGCCACAAGATGGCAGCAGTGTATGTGCAAAGTGTTAGACTGATCCAATGAACCATTGCATTTATGTTCAAATTTTTGTATGAAGACTGCCCAAATTCATTTATTGATTTAATTAAAAAACAATGTCCTCCAAATCAAGGTTTCACAATTAATGGCAACCTTAAATATTAAATAACATCAACCAAAATTAAACCAGGAATTAAATTCCACTTATTTAAGTTTATCTAAGTCTTAAAGAACTACACTGCTCAAAAAATAAAGGGAACACTTAAACAACACAATGTAACTCCAAGTCAATCACACTTCTGTGAAATCAAACTGTCCACTTAGGAAGCAACACTGATTGACAATAAATTTCACATGCTGTTGTGCAAATGGAATAGACAACAGGTGGAAATTATAGCAATTAGCAAGACACCCCCAATAAAGGAGTGGTTCTGCAGGTGGTGACCACAGACCACTTCTCAGTTCCTATGCTTCCTGGCTGATGTTTTGGTCACTTTTTTTTTTCAATTTAAAGTTTATTAAGTTTTCAAATCAACCAACCAAACACATTCCACATTCACAGATGTGACAGACTTAAAAAAAAAAAAAACTAATAATAATAATAAAAAAAATTGTTATATATATACATATACATATATATATTATACATATATACATACACATACATACATACATACTACATACATACATATACATACATACATACATACATACATACATACATACATACATACATACATACACATACCTACATACATACACACATACACACAAATAATAATTATAACAAAATTTAAAATATAGAACTTGCAGCAGCACTATCAAGGTTCTTATTAGCTATTTCCAGCCTTAGCTGAGATGACGAGCCAATGATTAGATTTTACAGCACCTTACACAACACGCATCCGCTCACCTCCCCGATCCCCCCCCATTCACTCTGTCCAATTTGAGATATAGTGGAGTAGTGGAGACCAGAGTCTATCAAACTTGGGCTGTCTCTTGTGGAGGTCATAAGTGAGCTTTTCAAGAGGGAGAAAGTCAACAATCTGGTCAATCCACATTTTAAATGTAGGAGAGGTACTAGAGGCCCACAATAGAAGGATACATTTCTTAGCAAAGTATGTAATGGTCATGAGCAAATTTTCTCTGTCAGGATCAAGAACAAAGTCCTGCTGGGCATTAAGAAGATAGAGACACGGGGTCATATCAAACTGTACCTCTAGTATTTTCTGTGCAGCAGTATGTATAGATTGCCAAAATCTGGCAATCTCTCTACAGCTCAAAAATACATGCATATAGGTTCCACTTTCAGAGGTACATCTTTTACGGTTAGGAGAAATGTCTGTTTTCATTTTATGGAGTCTCAAGGGAGTGTAATAAAATTTGTACAAAAATTTGTAATTAGATTCTTTCATTTTTACATTAGTAGAGGAGCAGTATACCCTGTCGCAAACCTCCGCCCATAACTTCATCACTGATAGTCAGACCAAGGTCCTTTTCCAGATTATTTTCAAAGGAGTAAAGGAGGAGCCTCCTTTCTCAGAAAGGAGTCTATAGATATAGGATATTTTGCCTTTAATGGATTGTGCTGTGACAAGAAGGGTTTCAACTTCATTCAACTGAGTTCTAAACCTCCTCTTGGAAGTAAATGAGGAGATGACATGTTTAATTTGAAGATATTTAAAAAAAATGGGATCTTGGCACATTGAATTCACTGCAGAGCTCTTGAAAGGATTTCAGTGTAGTGGTCTTCTGATGAAATAGGTCTGAAAAGGTCCTGATTCCTAGAGTATGCCAAAGATTAAAGTTGGCATCCCTCAGGACTTTTGGCAAGTCTGGGTTGCCTACTATAGGCGAGTGAGAGCATATTTGGGAGGAGATGCCCAGGTATTTCTTACAGTCCCTCCACGCTTGTAGGGTGCTGTAAATCACAAATGTTTTGGCTATGTTGCCCACTTCACTAAAGTTATTAATGAATATAGTTGAGCTTAGTGGCAATGAACCACAGAATTGGGCTTCTATCTGGATCCACGTTGACTCTTGTCTGTTTGTGATCCATGTTAGCATGTTGCGGATTTGGGCAGACCAGTAGTACAATTGAAGGGAGGGAAGGGCAAGACCGCCTTTAGATTACGTTTCGATAGAGTGGAGAGCTTGATCCTAGGTTTTTTATTGCCCCATATAAATTTGGTGATGCTTTGGTTAATTGTTTTGAAAAAGGAAGCTGGGAGATAGCATGGGAGCATCTGAAATAAATAGTTCAGTCTAGGGAGGATGTTCATACGGATTACATTAATTCTTCCTACTAAGCTAATTGGGAGGGAGATCCAGGTTTGGAGGTTGTTCTTGATTCGATCCAGGAGTGGAAGATAATTCTCCTTGAAAAGCCTATTCAGATCTGGTGTTATGAATATCCCAAGGTATTGAAACCCCTGTGTCTTCCATTGGAATGGGCATAGTGTCTTCATAGAACTGGTGAGTGTAATATTGAGAGGGCAGACAGTGGATTTGTTAAAATTAATCTTATAACCTGAGAACGTGCCATACTGAGCAATTGTGTCTAAAATGGGAGGAAGGGATTTCTCAGGGTTGGATATGTAGAGCAAGACATCATCCGCGTAAAGCGAAATCTTGTGCTGCAGGCCGCCTGCAGGAACACCTATAATACTTGGTTGCTCCTTATCAACTCTGCCAGAGGCTCCGCCCCCAACAAGTAGAGCAGGGGGGACAGCGAGCACCCCTGTCTTGTGCCCCGTCCCAAAGGGAATCTGTCAGAGTTCAGTCCGTTAGTAGTCACCATGGCATTTGGATGAGAGTATAGTGATTTGATCCATTTAATAAAGTTTGGGCCCATATTGAACTTTTCTAAGACTGAGAACAGAAAGCTCCACTCCATCCTGTCGAACGCCTTCTCAGCATCCAGTGAAGCCAGCAGGACAGGGGTCTTCTGTGCGTTTACTTGATCAATAATATCAAAAAGACGCCGAATGTTATCAGAAGAGTATCTGTCTCTAATAAATCAGTTTGGTCCGCTTTTATTATTTTGGGAAGGAGAGTGTTTAATCTTTTGGCCAGCAATTTGTAATTATTTTGTAGTCAAAATCCAACAAGCTTATAGGCCGGAAGGAGGAGCAGGATAGGGGGTCCTTGTCTTTTTTGAGCAACACTGTAATGCGAGCTGTGCGCATTGAGTCTGGGAAGACTCATTTTTTGCAAAAATCCTCCAGCATTGGCATGAAAATAGGGCTAAGCTGGGGCCAAAAAGCTTTGTAGAACTCTCTGGGGAATCCATCTGGGCCTGGGGACTTGTTAGGTGGCATGGAGGTAATTGCCTCCAGGATCTCCTCAGGAGAGAAGGGGGAGTTGAGATCTTCTTGGTCGGTCTCTGATAGTTTAGGTAGCGAGATTCCCTCTAGGAAGGAGTGGAGTTCTGCCTCTTGTTGTTTTCTCTCAGAGGTATATAGTTTGCAGTAAAAATCATGAAAAGTTAAATTGATCTTTTTTGGGTCATATGTGACCTCGTCCTCTGCTGTTCGGATAGCCATAATTGTACGCTCTGACTGCTCTTTTTTAAATTGATAAGCAAGCAATCTACTAGGCCTATTGCTATACTCATGGTATTTCTGTTTAGTAAAGAAAACTTTTTTTTTAATCTCCCGAGTATAGTCCAAATTCAGTTTGGCTTTGGCTGCTTTAAGTTGACTCCAGGAGGTGCTGTCTAGGGATTGTTTATGTACTTTTTCACAGCGTTCCAGCCTCCTCTCCAGATCTAGCCTGTGTGCTTCCATTGCTTTTTTCTTAGAGGAAGCATATGCAATTAGATGACCTCTTAGTGTGGCTTTAGCAGCGTCCCACATTGTGGCCGGAGAAACAGGAGAATCTTTGTTGTCTTGTGTGTAGTTGTCTATCCATGTAGTTACCAATGTATGAAATGCTTCGTTTGATAGCATGGAGGTGTTGAATTTCCAGCTCTTTGACCTCGGGATGTTTTTGCAGAGGTCAAAGCGGAGGTGGACAAAGGCGTGATCCGAAGCGCTATGGGTCCGATTCTACACATGGCTGAATTTATGAAACTCTTTGGGATAAAAATGTAATCTATACGGGAGTAGGTGTTATGGACATTAGAGTAGTATGTATAGTCCATAGATGAGCTATTAGTCTCTCTCCAGATATCTATCAGTCCCATCTCTTTAGTAAGAGAGTTCAACATCTTTGCAGATCTAGGATTTGTGGTGGGGACTTGAGATGATTTGTCTAGGGTTGGGTTCAGGGTACAATTAAAATCTCCGGCCAACACGCCAAAGGAAACACAATGCTCATTGAACAGGGTTATCATTTTCGACATAAAAGCAGGAGTATCTGTGTTAGGGCGATATGTTTTAGATAGTAATTGGTTGCCCATACAGTGACCCAGTTATCAAAAATAAATCTCCCCTCCGGATCAGATATGCTTTGTCAATTATGAATGGAACATTCTTATGGATAAGTATGGCTGTACCTCTACTGTTGGATTTGAAAGATGAGAAATACACCTGTCCCACCAAGCTCTGTGGAGTTTGGCATGTTCAGCATCACAGAGGTGTGTCTCTTGCAATAGCGCGATGTCTGCTTTTTCCTTTTTTAGAGCACATAGTATCTTTTTCCGTTTTATTGCATGACCTGACCATGGCAGTTCCATGTCAATAGATTTAAGGTACTAGTCATCGTCATCGAACAGTAATCGAACTTTAGTGCAAGTCATCTCTGGGTAAAGGTGGATAGTAGTTACAGCTGCGTTCACATAAAAGGAAAATAAATGGTTTACATAAAATAAATCTCTGAACACCCCAGCCGAGTTCCCAAACTCGACATATCCCGTTGGATCTATTACCTCCCCGCTCAGTCACAATTCTGTGTTCCAACAACAACAACAACAAAAAGACGGGAACAGTTAGCAACGCACAACGTCTCCCCCTCCCCACCAAAGAAATGCCTCATCCTCTCCGCCCCGCATTGGGTAAATGACAACGTAGCCCCCGTCCAGACCACATTAAAAAAGGAGAAAATAAAATCAATAGCCCAGCCTACATATAGTAGGCCTAGGTTATAATATGGGGCCTATCCCTCTCAGTTAAAGGAACATAAATATAGATTAGACGGCTATAATGACATTTAGCAGGGCGGGTGGGTCTTTGGATATCGGCTATATGTTGTCTTACCTCTTTAGTAATAATAGTAATCGCATTTAGTCATTGGTCCATTTCTCATTGACCGGGTTGTCTTTCAAAAAACGTTTTGCCTCTTCGGGAGTTTTGAAGTGTCGCAGGGCTCCTTGGTGAAGAATCCTGAGCTCGTTTGGGTATTTGAATCCCCTAAAGATGCCTCGGTCAATGGAGCATTTCTTCACCTCGTCAAACTCTCGCGCTTTCGGCGTATCCCAGCTGACAGGTCCTGGAGTAAGGTGGTTTGGCGTTTCCCACTGTAATGGTGTTGGTTTTCGCCGCCTGTAGGACTCGTTCCTTGTCGGTGAATCTCAGGAAACGTATGGTGATTGGGCGCGGTGGTTGTCTGGCTGCTGGTGGGGGCCTCAGTGCTCGGTGAGCTCTCTCGAGTTCTATGGTCTGTCGGTGGACAGGTGGAGCCACTCGGGAAGTTTGTCTTGCAGGTAGCGGATCAGTGCATGTTTCCCTCTTCTTTTGCCCAGATTTAATAGAACACAATTATTCCTTCGCCCCCTGTTTTCCAGGTCCTCTGTTTTCTCTTCCAGCTGCTCTATTTTTTTTTTAGCATATGCTATTGTTTCCATGGCGTCTGTCAATAAGTTTTCTGTGGATAGGATTCGCCCCTCTGCCTCGTCCAGGCGCCCCGCGTTATGGTTATCTTGTTGTTTATGTCAGGCAAAGCATTTTCCAGGATTGTCACCTTGCCCCTATCGCACTGAGCTGAGCGTTAATGGCATCTAGTTTAGTGTTGAGTTCTGTACGTTGGGATCTCAGCTCAGAAAGATGTCTTCGACAGAGTGCGAGGTTGGCATTCGTTGGGCCTCGGGGGGAACGGGTCCTCTTGCTCCTGGCTAATGGCGCTAGCTTTTTCTGAAGCTAGCTGCTTCTTGGAGGCTTTTTCCGTCGCTAGTGCTCGAGTCCGGGTAAAAATGTCACCTGTAGTGTCGCCTTTTGTAGCCGCCATGACTTTTTGACTAAAGCTAAATGAGTTTAAACTTGAAGTGGAGGTAAGATTAGGAATTGGAAACTACTTGTGCGGAGTTCCTAGTTCATGCGGCCATCTCGTTCAGGGGTCACGTGATCCCCCTGTTTTGGTCACTTTTGAATGCTGGCGGTGCTTTCACTCTAGTGGTAGCATGAGACGGAGTCTACAACCCACACAAGTGGCTCAGGTAGTGCAGCTCATCCAGGATGGCACATCAATGCGAGCTGTGGCAAGAAGGTTTGCTGTGTCTGTCAGCGTAGTGTCCAGAGCATGGAGGCGCTACCAGGAGACAGGCCAGTACATCAGGAACGTGAGGAGGCCGTAGGAGGGCCCTCCACCAGCGCCGTACCTCCGCCTTTGTGCAAGGAGGAGCACTGCCAGAGCCCTGCAAAATGACCTCCAGCAGGCCACAAATGTGCATGTGTCTGCTCAAACGGTCAGAAACAGACTCCATGAGGGTGGTATGAGGGCCCGACGTCCACAGGTGGGGGTTGTGCTTACAGCCAACACCGTGCAGGACGTTTGGCATTTGCCAGAGAACACCAAGATTGGCAAATTCGCCACTGGCGCCCTGTGCTCTTCACAGATGAAAGCAGGTTCACACTGAGCACATGAGCACATGTGACAGACGTGACAGAGTCTGGAGACGCCGTGGAGAACGTTCTGCTGCCTGCAACATCCTCCAGCATGACCGGTTTGGCGGTGGGTCAGTCATAGTGTGGGGTGGCATTTCTTTGGGGGGCCGCACAGCCCTCCATGTGCTCGCCAGAGGTAGCATGACTGCCATTAGGTACCGAGATGAGATACTCAGACCCTTGTGAGACCATATGCTGGTGCGGTTGGCCCTGGGTTCCTCCTAATGCAAGACAATGCTAGTCCTCATGTGGCTGGAGTGTGTCAGCAGTTCCTGCAAGAGGAAGGCATTGATGCTATGGACTGGCCCGCCCGTTCCCCAGACCTGAATCCAATTGAGCACATCTGGGACATCATGTCTTGGGACTCATGTCTTGCTCCATCCACCAACGCCACGTTGCACCACAGACTGTCCAGGAGTTGGCGGATGCTTTAGTCCAGGTCTGGGAGGAGATCCCTCAGGAGACCATCCGCCACCTCATCAGGAGCATGCCTAGGCATTGTAGGGAGGTCATACAGACACGTGGAGGCCACACACACTACTGAGCCTCATTTTGACTTGTTTTAAGGACATTACATCAAAGTTGGATCAACCTGTAGTGTGGTTTTCCACTTCAATTTTGAGTGTGACTCCAAATCCAGACCTCCATGGGTTGATAAATTTGATTTCCATTGATCATTTTTGGTGTATTTTGTTGTCAGCACATTCAACTATGTAAAGAAAAAAGTATTTAATAAGAATATTTCATTCATTCAGATCTAGGATGTGTTATTTTAGTGTTCCCTTTATTTTTTTGAGCAGTGTATATTGCGCCATTACATCACTTACTGTTTCAATAGGGTATAAAAATGAGGTAACACGCATGCAATATCCCTTTGTCATCCAACACCATGAAGAAAACAAAAGAACTGGCAGTTCAAAGAGACAGATTGTCGTAGATCTTCATAAATCTGGAAATGGCTACAAGAAGATCCACAAACGATTGAATATACCACGGAGCACTGTCAGGGCAATTATTAAAACATTCTAAAGATATGGAACAGTTGAAAACCTCATGGGTAGAGGACGCAAATGCATTTTGCCCTCCCAAGATAGGGAGGAGGATGGTGAGAGAAGACACAAAATCCCCAAGAATCACTGTGAAAGAATTGCAGGCCTTGGTGGCGTCTTGGGGTCACCAGGTTTCAAAAAGCACCATCATACGCCGCCTCCACAACCACAGGCTCTTTGGAAGGGTTGCCAGAAGAAAGCCCTTTCTGACCCTAAAACACAGACGCAAGTGCTTGGAGTTTGCCAAACGTAATTTAAATTGTGACTGGAAGAAGGTGCTCTGGTCAGATGAGACCAAAATGTAACATTTTCATCGGCATGTTTGGCGTCGAAACAGACATACATACAAGGAGAGGCTCTTGTTTTGGGGCTGTTTTAATTCCAGAGGTCCAGGGGCACTGGTTAAGATTGATGGCATGATTTGAGGTATATAATATAAGCATACAATGAAAGCTCTTACAATATTCGATGATTGCATTTCTCTAAAACAGGCTATAGGCTACATATGCACCACCAAGTCACAACGGTAGGTGAAATTAAGAGCGGAAAAGGACCAAATTATTAGGGYGAGGCACTTGGGCTACTAACAGCTTACTACACAACATACACTTATTATGCTTTCAAGACAACTTCGAAAAACAAAGTCGAATCATGATGACATCAGTGATCTTCAGGTCGGAGCTCTAGAAAGAGGCATGAGTTCCCGACTTGCAATTCCGAGTTGGATGACCGTTCAAAGCGTATTTTCCCAGTCGCTCATTTTTCCCAGTTGTCTTGACCTCCCTGTATGAACTCCCTGACCTCCCTGACCTCCATATATGAAATATGGAAGAAGTACAGTTTGTCCCACTGACATTATGTTGGAAGACATGTGTGCTGAAAGTTTGAGAAAAACAGGATACCATTTTTTTAACCCTTAATTTGCACCAATTCTGTAAAATGACCCATATAGGGTGCAATTTAGGACACTAGACTAGAACACAAACAATATGAGTGTCTGCCCCCCTTTCTACCTGCCTGCACTCGTGTGGAGTATATCATATTTCCCTTGACCTGACATGCAAATAGCCGGTTTAGTCCGACTGGATCCAAACCCATGCAAAAAAAAAGCTTTTTTTATAACCATTTAAATATTTTGGGTCTTATCGTCCCATCTCACTATTAAATACAGACACAAATGTGCAATGTGAAGCACTAGCAAGAAGATTTAAAGGTAATATTTMCAGATAAGAAAGAATGAATCAAACGTAGGGTTGCAAAATTCTGGATTTCCTAGTTATTCCCTCCTGATTACTGGAATCATCTGACCATTTTTTGTAAAGTTACCAGAATATTGCAACCCCAATCAAAACACATACACATTGTTTGCCAGCGCATCTACAACTACCAACCTCTTTACAAATAATCACCTAACAGTTATAAACAAACAGGTTACAATTGGTCCTCTGTATCAAGTGAAACTGGGGGTATTAACTCTTCCTCAGAGACCTCTGATACAGGGCAGTTTCCCAGCCCTGTGGAGGTAGAGCAGGGGCTGCACAAACCCACTAACTACACTGATGAAGAGACAAATATATGTGGCATGAACAAACTGCCCCAAATCTAAGATTCCAATAAAAGGTATAACCACTACCCACGGGAGGTAATTCACCATCATAGACACCATGATAATCACAATGATCTTAAACGCCCTCATCTTCATGCTATTTGTCCCCTCCCTCTCTCTCTCCCCTTCCCCAGGMCCAGKCTGTTTCAGAGCCCTGAGAACTGAGAGGCAGCAGAATAACATAAATGCAATTAAGACCAAACATTYGCCCAAAGACACATAATAYAAGACAATTTGGTCTTTYAAAAGCATGRAAGTAAAACAGAACCCAATCACAACCAGCCAAACCAATCCAGAACACCCCATCTTGTATCTCAGGGGTCTGTACTTCAGGAAGACCACAGGGTGGACCACTGCCAGGTAGCGCTCAAAACATGTACAGCACTGGAACAGGGGGCGGCCTGGGAATAGTAAACCACCAAAGAATGCTGCTAGAGCTTGGAGAGGGGGAATAGGGAGGTGTATGTAGACAAAGACAAAGACAGCACACAGGCAGTAGAGGATCTCAGACACAGCCAAGTTAAGAGCGAAGAACTCTGAGGCCACCGTCCCTCTGGCTCCAGTCAGTATCAGCCACAAGACGTAGCCATTGGTGGGTAGACTCAGGATGAGGTTGACTGCATAGCAGGGAGTTGAGAAAGCATAATCAGGGTTCAAATAGCCAGACAGGACCGAAGAATGGTTGGAGGAGTTCATCTTTTTCAGTTTGGAAGTACCGGCTTTAACATTCCAATGATCATTGCAGGGGAGAGAGAGAGAGAGAGAGAGAGAGAGAGGGGTGACAATAACACCACCACGTTAACTATTCATATTAAAGCACATCAGAAAAACATAATTCAGAATATCAGTCAGTCTGCACTTTCTGAAAGGAATTTAAATATAAACATTTCACTCAGTTACACTGCTAATATCAAAGACAAAAAATAATCCTCAAACCTGAACTCTGTGATTGGTGTGTCCTCTCTTCTCTGGTCCTTTTGTGATTGTGTCTCTCGTTAGAACTGAGCTAGGTACATCTATAGGCTAYATCAAATACCTGCCAACACACCTGTGTGGCATATCCCCTTGCCAAACTCTGTAGCTACACCCAAGGACCACACGCCATGCAAATATCCTACTCATTGTGACAGGAACCACACCGATCTATGTGATTGATGAGGATGTGTGGCTGTTGCTACTGTAGGCCTACTTGTTAAACGCAGAGTTGGTTGRTGGTGCTAAATGCTAGCCAACAATGATATTTTCTTGATATACTAGAAAATATAGAAGTTATCAATTTGTTTACAAGGCTTACTGTATATAATAATTCTAAAGAAGACCAAAATGCAAAGGTTAATACAGTGTCTTCGTCATTTGCTCAGTCTTTGTTAGCTGTAGCCTCCTCACATATTATAGTAACTAGAGGAACACTGCTCTATGGTTTGTAAACAGTGGATTTGCCACACACCTCAGGGTGCTTCGTACACCGGCAAATTGCTTGCTTTTGGGTTTTAGGCTGGGTGTCTGTACAGCACTCAGAATGATGTACGAAGGCTTATAAAATAAACTTGATTTTGATTTGATTTCGATAAATTGATTCAGTACAATTTCAACTTGAGGAATACAACAACACAACCATTCAACTCAGCACACACCTCAGTCGTTCCCGTCTGTAAACTGATGCTGCCCATCACCTCACTTGATGGACCACACACTGCCATGCAAATGTCATCCATTGGTTATGACAACACTTTAGTATGATTGAAGAGAATATGCCGTGCTGTGTGGGAACGTGAAAGGCTCTGATTATTCCTGACGCAGGTCAGGTCAAGTGTGTCACTTTGTCACACCCTGGCCTTAGTATTCTTTGTTTTCTTATTATTTTAGTTAGGTCAGGGTGTGACATGGGGAATGTTGTGTTTTTATCGGTTTTGGGTGGTTATATGGTAAAGGGGTGGTTGGGTAGTGTATGGGTTTGTGTTGAGTGTATGTGTCTAGCTGTGTCTATGTCAGAACGTTTGTAGCCTGTGTATGTGCACGACGTTTATTACTTCACGATCTGTTTTGTTTGGTTAGTTTGAAAGGGTTTTTTGTTTGATTTTGCCTTCTTCAATAATAAAAGAAGATGGCTTATTTTCCAAATGCTGCGTTTTGGTCCTCAACCTCCACAACGTGACAGACATGACCCACCAATACAGGACCAAGCGCATGTAAGCGGCAACAGGACCCACCTACACAGGATTCTTGGACATGGGGAAGAGATACTGGATGTAAGGGCCTTGGGCACAACCGGGAGAATATCCCTTCCTCGAAGAGCTGGAGGCAGCTAAGCCGAGAGGAGGCGATATGAGGAGGCAGCACGGAAACAAGGCTGGAACCCGTGAGTACAACCAAAAATTTCTTGGGGGGGCCTTAAAGGGAGTGTGGCGAAGTCAGGTAGGAAACCTGCGCCTACTCCCTGTACTTACCGTGGAGAGCGAGAGTACGGCAGACACCGTGTTACGCAGTAGAGCGCACGGTGTCTCCTGTATGCGTGCATAGCCCGTTCGGTACATTCCAGCTCCACGTATCGGCCGCTAGATTGAGCGTTGAGCCATATGTCTGAAGCCGCCAACGCATCTGGTCACCAGTGCGTCTCCTCGGGCCGGCGTACATGCACCAGCCTTACGCATGGTGTCCCGGTTCGCCTACATAGCCGGTGCGGGTAATTCCACCTCCCCGCACTGGTCAGGCGACGGGGAGCATACAACCAGGTAAGGTTGGGCAGGCTCAGTGCTCAAGGGAGCCAGTACGCATGCACGGTCCGGTATTTCGGCGCCACTCCCCCCTACCCAGTACCACAGTGCTCCTCCACGCACTAGCCCTATGCGTGTCTCGCAGCCCTTTACCACCAGTGCTAACCACGCACAACCTCCTGTGTGTCCCAGAGCCTGTGCGTCCTGTTGCTGCTCCCCGCACTAGCCCTGAGATGCGTGTCCCCAGTCCGGTACCACCAGTCCGGCACCACGCACTAGGCCTAATGTGCGCTCCAGGGTCCAGTATGCCCTTGTTCCTTCTCCCGCACTAAGCCTGAATGCGTGTCCCAGCCGGACACCCAGTTCCGGCACACGCACCAGGCTACAGTGCGCCTCAGCCGGCAAGAGTTCGGTCGTCTGCACAGCGATGCCTGAACTGCCCGTCTGCCAAGCGCGCATCTGAGCCATCCGTCTACCCAGCGCCATCTGAGCCATCCGTCTACCCACGCCATCTGAGCCATCCGTCTACCACGCCATCTGCAGCATCCGTTGCCCGAGCCATTAGAGCCGCCGTCTGTCCGAGCCGTCAGAGCCGTTCGTCAGTCAGGAGCCGCTAGAGGCCATTCGTCACAGATCTGCAGGCGCCAACCAGAGCAGGTCTGCAGAGCCGTCAACCAGACAGATCTGCCAGAGCCGCCAACCAGACAGGATCTGCCAGAGCCGCCAACCAGACAGGATCTGCCAGAGCCGCCAACCAGACATGGATCTGCCAGAGCCGTCAGCCAGCCATGAGCAGCCAGATCCGTCAGCAGCATGACAGCCAGATCGTCACCAGCCATGAGGCAGCCAGATCCGTCAGCCAGCCATGAGCAGCCAGATCCGTCAGCAGCCATGAGCAGCCAGATCGTCAGCCAGCCATGAGCAGCCAGATCGTGCCAGCCATGGTCTCACGTCGGAGTGCGTCCTCAGTCCGGAGCTGCGTCCCTCAGTCCGAGCTGCAGTCCCCTGCAGTCCGAGCTGCAGTCCCTCAGCCGGAGCTTGCAGTCCCTCAGTCCGGAGCTGCCGTCCTCAGTCCGGAGCTGCCCTTATCCTGGTGCTCTCCCTTATCCTGGTGCTGCCCTTACCCTGGTACTGCCCCTTAGCCGGAGCTGGCCATTAGTCGGAGCTGGCCATATAGTCCGTGAGCTGGCCATTAGTCGCGATGCCATTATCCGGACTGCCCCTTAGTCCGGAGCTGCCCCTTAATTCAGTGGGGTTAATGTGGAGGGGGGTCATTTGGAGGAAGCTAAGGAGGCGGTTAGTGACGTGGTGGTGGGTGGGGACCACGACCAGTGCGGAGCCGTCACCGTGAAGGAAGCCCACCCAGACCTCCCTAGACTGTGTGCTGGTGCGCCCGAGTTCGCACCTTAAGGGGGGGTTATTCACACCCTGGCCTTAGTATTCTTGTTTTCTTATTATTTTAGTTAGGTCAGGGTGTGACATGGGGAATGTTTGTGTTTTATCGGTTTTGGGTGGTTATATGGTAAAGGGGTGTTGGTGTAGTGTATGGGTTTGTGTTGAGTGTATGTGTCTAGCTGTGTCTATGTCAGAACGTTTGTAGCCTGTGTATGTGCACGACGTTTATTAGCTTCACGATCGTTTTGTTTGGTTAGTTTGAAAGTGTGTTTTTTTGATTTTGCCTTCTTCAATAATAAAAGAAATGGCTTATTTTCCAAATGCTGCGTTTTGGTCCGTCAATCCTCCACACGATCGTGACACCACTTATGTAAATGATGCAGGTATTATTATTTAACAAGACCGACAATTGTGTGAACACAGCTTGAGCCTTTTTGGAAATAAGACAATGGGAGTGAAAATCTACAGAGTATTTATTCAAATAAAAGCTTTGTCATAAACAACACCAAAAAATAGATGAATGTTAGATTATTATTAAAAAAGTAATTTACACAAGTTTATCTGCAAATCTATCAAAACAGTCTGTTTCCGAAGTAAAAACTGAAAATGTACGTACCCATGATATACTAGAACTGCATTCAAACAAATGGGTACATTTCTTTCTTAGATGCCTCAAATATATGAAATAGTAGACATTTATTTTTGGGAGTTTCCTGGTCAACATTTAAAAAACAGTTTATAATCTAAGAGCAGTTTTAAAGGATTATGTAGATCTTTACGTGATAGTAGTCCATAAGATCCACAGATTTGTCACCTCCCTGCTACAGAAATCCGATTAAGTCAAACGAAATATCTTGTCGATGCCATACTTGACAGCAGTGACATCTAACAGAGCACTCACACAACTTACTRCCTTCAGCTACCTCATTACCAAAACCTACCCTCAGCGGTGTATCTTCTGAACAGCGTTTAAAACAACACGTTGGTTGTTAGCCTACACAGCACAGTGTCAAGCTAGCTAGCGAGACCCTCCCTCCTCCAATTGGCGATCGCGTGGTCGCATTGCTGATGAGTTGCATAAAGTTGGAATTTCTCTCATCTTTGGATGCCAACTCTCTTGTGGCTAAGTATTCAATTGCWGAATGACTCCTTTTTAAAATGACAGATTTCTGGTAGCTTGATTGCTGAAAGTAGTGAGCAGTGTGGGTGCCCCATATAAGGAAGTTACCTATTCCTCATAGACCTCTGATACAGGGCAGTTTCCCAGTTAGGATGGTTCTAAGTCTCTGTGACTGACAGGGGCCCTAAAAAAATCATAGAACARTAGGTACATTTTTTTTCAATATTAAATAATGAACCTATCGTCGTTAATATAATATTTTATTTACAATGTACTAATAAAAMTAACGGTTTATTTTTCTTTTCTTGTTTTTGGCAAAAAAGTAAAYRTCCAGAGAGCCTCTGTATTGAAAGTTGGGCAGATTAGTGAGGATAAAGTCCCTTCTGTGTGCCAACCACTGATCATGAAGTATTCCAGAGAACTTACACCGGAGTTTCAAAATGAAGTAAGACACCTGAACACTGTAAATGCTGCCACTTTCCCCCCTAACTTGTCCCCTGTTGGTCTCCTGAATGCAATKTGTAAGATGCAGCTTCAAAGCATGTTTGGAGAAGCTGCCACTTGATGGATTACACCTGACGTGCAAATGTTATATATTGGTTATGACAACACTTTAGTATTATTGAAGATAATATGTCGTGTTGTGTGGAATGTGTTATCGATGTATAGTGCCCTGCGTTTTTCCAGGTCAGGCCAAATGTGTCACTTATTTAAATGATGTGTGTATTATTGTCTAACATGGCAGGCATCAAGTTCTCTATTGCGGCCACATCCGGGCATATTTACTACAGTGGAATGGGCCTTAAACTTGTTGATAACATTTACGTACGGTGGAATCAGGAACACCAAGGTCTCTGGCGATGGACTTGTAGCCTTGAGATGGTCCATGCTCGGCTACAATCTTGTGTCTGACCTCCTCAGATAAGTTTAGTTTTCTTTCATTTCTCCATGCTCATTGCGGTACACACACTGACACAAAATAGGAGAATGACACCTTTTCTATATTCAAACTGGTTGAATTAGTGATTTTTATATTGCAGGCACCTGCAACTCACCACAGGTGGGTTCAATTCCAAAGTAAAGAAGAATTACCTCCTTGAAATCAAATTATTTCGAACTACTTTTAGAAGGTGCCAATAATATTGTCCGAGCCATTTGAGGATTTATTGGTGAATAAGCTAAGATTTAGCAAATCATTTGCGAATTTTTTATTTTTGTTCAACTGCACACCAAAGATATATGTACAGTGCATTCGGGAAAGTATTCAGATCCCTTGACATTTTCCACATTTAGTTATGTTACAGCCTTTTCCTCATCAATCTACACACAATGACCCACAATGACAAAGCAAAAACAGTTTAAAAAAATGTTTTTGCAAATATATTAAAATAAAAAGGAAATACCTTATTTACATGTATTCACACCCTTTGCTGTGAGACTCAAAATTGAGCTGTTTCCATTGATCATCCTTGAGATGTTTCTACAACTTGATCGGAGTCCACGTGTGGTAAATTCACTTGATTGGACATGATTTGGAAAGGCACACATCTGTCTAGATAAGGTCCTACAGTTGACAGTTGTGGTGGATTATTACAAATTAGACATGTTATGCTGTTTTTTACTTAGAGAATTGCTGCTTGTTATATGCTAGTGTTTTTTTCTAACCTGATACAAACTTGTCTTTGTGTGACGTAGTCATAAGACTGGGTGTATAGCTACGGGCTGTTTGGGTGCGACCGCAGCATGTGACACATCTCGTGTTTTCACACATCGGCTAACTGTCACGTAGACAAGAGGTTGTACTTTTCTATTAAAGCTGAGAGCCAACTCTGTTCGTTGGGCTTTTAACTCTGCAGTCTTGAGTGATTGTTAACTGCTCCAGATGATCAAATCTTATAATAAAGTTGTTGTTTGAATAATCGACAGTCTCTCTTCCCTTTGGTTAGACATTCCATGATAATTCTTGGCGAAGAGGATGGGATGGCTAACTCCACTTGCTGATCGTTCCCGGGGAGACCAAGGTTAACTTTACAGGGGCTACAGTAGACATGGCTCAGGGAGCCCACACTCCGATTAAGCGGAGCTCCTGGCAGGGAGCGTCAACGGACGACTACGCCATCCCGAACAAATGGAGACTTAAGGATGAGGCTGATTTTCTTAAACACAACCTCCAGAAAATCCTGTTCTGGGAACAGGTTGTGCACATTAGGATCTCTGTTGGAGCAGAGACATCTCTAATTAGGATCTCTGTTGGAGCAGAGAACTGGCCATAGGATGACATCACATGGTTTACTAACGTAAGAAGTAAAATGCATGTGTTATGTCATTCCGAACTCAAATCCTAATATAGAATTAAGAAATTATTAATTAATTTGTGTACTGGTAGTTGGTTATGATTGGGAAACCAGCTATAAAATTAAAACCTAAATGGAAATTTGCATAGGAGGGAACTACCATCTGGGTACAAAATCCAAAATTACATCAAGAAATTAAAAATTATTTTGATGGAGAAGAAATGACTCCTTTTAAACTATAAGAAAGGAAGATATTCCTAATGAAACACTATTGTTTTGTGGTTGTGTCTGAGTGTATGTGTGTAGACAAAGTTTCACAATGGGAGCCAAGAGCAGCAAGGGAGAACCATGCCTGCCCGACCCGTTGACTGGACCGGTGAAGTTAATGGCAGATAATTGGGGCAGGGACATTCTGGAACAGGTACCGCTCTGGCACAAGGTAGCAGATTTCCCCTTAAAATGCACATTCAGTGATGCTTTATTACCAGAATGTAGGAAGAAGTGACAGCGCTTTGAGAAAACCAAGAAATAAAAGGCAAGTATATTAGACTGGGATGATTTTAGGAAGTGGGAAAGAGAGGCAGAGAGAAGGGCAGACAGGAAAGTTAAAGGGATAATGGTGAAAGAAAGTAAGAAGGAGAAACAGACGGAGGATGATAAGAAAAGGAGAAACAGGGATGATGATTACTTTCCACCCCCCTATTATACCCCAGTATCCATTGCACCAGCACCCACCCTAGTTGTCCAACAGCAGCTCGCTCAGCCGTTTCCCCCGTCGCAGCTCTACCCCCAACAAGACCTGATACAACCGTGGGACCAGCAGACCCCTCGGAGGCGGCCCATGAGCAGTGGAAATCCGTTCCGTACACTGCCCACATTGACTCCCGTCTCTGGTGTTGATGGACTCTGGGAACTTAGTCCACCATCGACGTCGACCCCTACCACGCAGCTAAGTCCCACACACCCAATGGTCACGACCAGTACAGGTCAAAAAGGGGACCCAAACACAACCTTTCTTCAGGCACCTTTGGTAATGTTCCCCAATTTGTGACCTGTAGATGGTGAGGAGGGCCATGATGAATGGTGCCCACTCGTTGACATCCAGAAGATTTGGAGACAGGACGAAATGAAGGACATTGCTAAAGAACTTCCAGATCATACAAAAGAAGCTGGTGACTTTACCCCACAGTTACTCAAAGCAGTTACTGCTAATTCTGTGTTCTGATTGATTTGAACTAAATAAAGGGTTTTAACTCAATCCCACATATGTGCCTTGGACATGGACTTCTGAGGGCAAATGGACGCCATTAGTCTGACATGTCTCTTAATGTGAATCCTAAATGGCACTGTATTACCTATATAGTGCACTGCCATGTAGTGCACTATGTAGGGAATAAGGTGTCATTTGAGACATACGATCAAATCTTAACTTGAAATACTTGTGCATACCAATGGAATATATTTGCATGGAAAATCTACTTATTGGCAAGTGAAACACGATAGTGCCGTATCCCTAACATATCCCACATGGCACGGCATATTTTCTTTAATCAAAACAAACTTTATTTGCATGTCAGGTATAGGTCTGTCAAGGGTAGCATCATTTTACAGACAGGAGGGACACAGGTGTGTGGGGGAGGGTGAGTGACTGAGGTATTGACTGAGTGAGTGAATTAGTTAGGGAATTAGGAAGTGATGTACTTAGGGTGTTGTCGTTTGTGACGTGCATCATGAGCAAAGTCCTTGTAGATTATCATTTCACTTCCCATGTGAGAACCATGAGAACAGGCTGACTTGGCTTTGTTGTACCGCAGCAGAATCCTGCCAGCAGCCTATCTACCAAAGGTTGCACCGTGTCCATTACAATGTAGAAAATGTATCTTATGGAAGATGCCAAAACCTTGGAGATAACAATAGATGGCGAAGTCAAAGATACTGGTTTCCATCTATGGCAAAGTTTTCTAAAAGCTCCAGAACCAGCCTACCCTTACAAAAAAAGATTGCAGTTTTGAATATTGCAGTAACTGCAGTCGACTGTGGTATTTTGGACACAGTAATTACTGTGTACTTCAGTCGAACTGTAGTTATACTGCACTCTTATTTTTTATTTTTTTATTTCACCTTTATTTAACCAGGTAGGCCCGTTGAGAACAAGTTCTCATTTACAACTGCGACCTGGCCAAGATAAAGCAAAGCAGTGCGACAAAAACAACAACACAGAGTTACACATAAAGAAACGTACAGTCAATAACACAAAAGAAAATAAACATTTAAAAATCTATGTACAGTGTGTGCAAATGTAGAAGAGTAGAGAGGTAGGCAATAAATAGGCCCTAGAGGTGAAAATAATTACAATTTAGCATTAATACTGGAGTGATAGATGTGCAGATGATGATGTGCAAATAGAGATACTGGGRTGCAAAAGAGCAAGAGGGTAAGTAATGATATGGGGATGAGGGAGTCGGGTGTGCTATTTACAGATTGGCTGTTTACAGGTACAGTGATCGGTAAGCTGCTCAGACAGCTGATGCTTAAAGTTAGAGAGGGAAATATAAGACTTCCGCTTCAGAGATTTTTGCAATTCGTTCCAGTCATTGGCAGCAGAGAACTGTAAGGAAAGGCGGCCAAAGGAAGTGTTGGCTTTGTGGATGACCAGTCCAATGTACCTACTGGAGCGCGTGCTACGGGTGGGTGTTGCTATGGTGACCAGTGAGCTGAGATAAGGTGCGGCTTTACCTAGCGAAGACTTATAGATGACCTGGAGCCAGTGGGTTTGGCGACGGGAATGTAGTGAGGGCCAGCCAACGAAAGCATACAGGTCGCAGTGGTGGGTAGCATATTGGACTTTGGTGATAAAACGGATGGCACTGTGGTAGACTACATCCAGTTTGCTGAGTAGAGTGTTGGGGGCTATTTTGTAAATTTCATCGCTGAAGTCAAGGATCGGTAGGAAAGTCAGTTTTACAAGGGTATGTTTGGCGGCATGAGTGAAGGAGGCTTTGTTGCGAAATAGGAAGCCGATTCTAGATTTAATTTTGGATTGGAGATGCTCAATGTGTGTCTGGAAGGAGAGTTTACAGTCTAACCAGACACCTAGGTATTTGTAGTTGTCCACATATTCTAGGTCAGAACCGTCCAGAGTAGTGATGCTAGTCAGGCGGGAGGGTGCGAGCAGCAATCGGTTGAAGAGCATGCACTTAGTTTTACTAGCATTTAAAAGCAGTTGGAGGCCACGGAAGGAGTGTTGCATGCCGTTGAAGCTCTTTTGGAGGTTTGTTAGCACAGATTTGACACACTGAACTCTATCTGAGAAGTAGTTGGTGAACCAAGCGAGGCAGTCATTTGAGAAGCCAAGGCTATTGAGTCTGCCGATAAGAATGCGGTGGTTGACAGAGTCGAAAGCCTTGGCCAGGTCGATGAAGACGGCTGCACAGTACTGTCTTTTATCGATGGTGGTTATAATATCGATAGCGACCCATGTACAACTCGGAAACCAGATTGCATAGTGGAGAAGGTACGGTGGGATTCGAAATGGTCGGTGATCTGTTTATTAACTTGGCTTTCKAAGATTTTAGAAAGGCAGGGCAGGATGGATATAGGTCTAGACCAGTTTGGGTCTAAAGTGTCTCCCCCTTTGAAGAGGGGGATGACCGCGGCAGCTTTCCAATCTTTGGGGATCTCAGACGACAAGAAAGAGAGGTTGAATAGTCTAGTAACTGCAGTTATTCTGCAAACTTACTGCAGTTACACTACAATCTTTTTTCGTAAAGGTAATCTTCTGAATATGGTGTAGTTACAAAAAAGCAGCAACAACAGATAACATTAGGTAGCTAGATAAGGTTAGAAAGATTAGCATGCTAGCTAGATAAGGTTAGAAAGATTAGCATGCTAGCTAGTGTAACGGATGTGAAATGGCTAGCTAGTTAGCGGTGGTGCGCGCTAATAGCGTTTCAATGGGTTACGTCACTCGCTTTGAGACCTTGAAGTAGTGGTTCCCCTTGCTCTGCAAGGGCCGCGGCTTTTGTGGAGCGATGGGTAACGATGCTTCGTGGGTGACTGTTGTTGATGTGTGCAGAGGGTCCCTGGTTTGCGCCCGGGGCGAGGGGACGGACTAAACTTATACTGTTACACTAGATAAGGTTAGAAAGATTAGCATGCTAGCTAGCTACACTGACAGCTTTCAGTTCCCTATTTGTTGATGTTTCTCCACTCCACGTGGGAATCACCACAACATTCTTTCCCACCCCCAATGCATGAATATGTATAAGAACCTGTGTCAATCTTTGGATGTTGAACCTAAAAAAGCATTTCCGCTCTAGGGCCGGAATTATGTCGAAATAGGGCAGCAATGCCTTCTGGTGGGCACCTTTAAAGTATTTGTACAAAGCCCTCATCTTTTTATGTTTGGAAAGATAACTGAACTGAAAGTAGAATTGGGTTCATCACATAACTCAACTGGCATTGAATCAGTGTAGCCCAATTAATAAGAAAGTGTAAATCTGTCATGGATGCATTCATTGCAACTGACACTGACGACAGATTTTTCAGAGTATGCTTTAAAATAAGGAAAGCCATTATTTGAACAGGTGGTATAAAGGGTATATCAACTTCAATTGGCAAGAAATAGAAAAATTGTTTAAATGAAAATGTAAAATAACATTTTGCACTTTTACTTCGGAACAATAGTTAGTGTTGTGAAATGTCCCATTGAAATATGGGTGAGTTTTAAGATTATACACCCCTCCTCTTCAGAATTATGTAATTTGTTTAATTCTTCCTTCCTTTCCCAATTTTCCCACTTCATCTTCAGTGCATTCTCACCAAAGCTCCACTGAAAAACCTCCCATAATTATTCTTCTATAAGAACATACTCCRTACGGTATCAGCAGAATAAGATGTTTCTTTATAATGTCCCTTTGGAATTTCCTTACACAAACAGGGAGGAAACCATCTGTTTCTTCTGATAACTATCTGTAAGCTATCACAGTTGACCAATTGGTGGCAGCATTGGGCTTGCAGTRTTTCACAATCTCAAAGCAGAGGTAAACATGTACACTGAACAACAGTGATTTGAGACAAGGTAGCATAGCCTATGCTGAAACTGGTGCACTCCAGTATCTCTACTTGCACATTCATCTTCTGCACATCTATCACTCCAATGTTTATTTGCTATATTGTAATTATTTYGCCACTATGGCCTATTTATTTTCTTACCTCCCTTATCCTACCTCATTTGCACACACTGTATATAGACTTTTTCTATTGTATTATTGACTGTATGTTTGTTTATTCCATGTGTAACTCTGTGTTGTTGTTTGTGTCGCACTGCTTTGCTTTATCTTGGCCAGGTCGCAGTTGTAAATGAGAACTTGTTCTCAACTAGCCTACCTGGTTAAATAAAAGTGATATATATTTTTTTTAATTGTTCCGTCTACTTTGCTTAATATAAGGAATTTGAAATTATTTATACTTTTACTTTTGATACTTATGTATATTTTAGCAATTACATTTGCTTTTGATACATAAGTATATTTAAAACCAAATACACTTAGACTTTTAGTCAAGTATTATTTTACTGGCTGACTTTCACTTTTACTTGAGTAAATTTCTATTGAGGTATCAATACTTTTACTCAAGTATGACATTTGGGTAGTTTTCCCACCACTCAGTCGGCAKTCGCCTGCACTGTCGGCTGCAATGTCGAACAAGCCCTGTATGTAAAAAGTATTCCAAAAAGGCACATTTTTTCCCCAAATGAAAAAARGGGAGGAGTCTGGTCTTTCATTAGACCTTCCTCTTTTACAAAATGTATACCAATCATCGTTCCTTCGATTTTTTCAACTGGCCAATCACCACCATTTCACAAAGGAGGCGGGACCATTTCCAAGGATTCGTCCGCAGTGACCTCCGCGACATCCTTCCTCGCCTTTAATTTGCAGTTTACACATTGGCCGACTGGAAATCTATCCTGCGAGTCGCATCACGWCGAGTTTAGCATTGCTCCAGGCGGCCTCATCTTCTCCTATTCCTCCGGCTGTTTTATGTTATTTGTATATCTAAATTAGAAAATGGCGTTGCTAACACCTCTCCTCGCATTCCTCTACCACTTGCCGCAGGTGTACAAGTGGCTGCTAAAGCCATACTATGTCGCGTCTCTGTTCATGTCAATTGGGTTTCTCGTGATCCGCAAGACGCCAGGCATCTGCGAACATCTTTCGACACAACGAGAGGATGGCAATCCCTGCGACTTTGACTGGGTCAGTATTGGATGGTGTAAAATGGATGGATTGAAAAATATAGAGATACATGATGAGGCCGGGAGAAAGACTTTGGTTAGATTGCCAACGAGCTAGCTAACTTAGCTATCCTATGCTAAATGTGATGACAGAGCGCTGACGCTAGCTACATGAAAGACCATTGAAATTCGATGGGAGTTGGCCTGGGTTCGACATTGAAAGGTGATATGGACTGTAACCCGAACCGAGATCGGAAAGTAACAGGCAGGTGATGAGACAGAACCGCGCAAAGGGTGAATATACTGGGGAGTTAGCAGGTGCGAACCCCCTCTGATACTAGGCTACCAAGGCCTTGATTTTTTTTTTCGGGCAGAAAGTACCACTGCCACCATGAGTGCATGCATCAAAACCACCCAAAAAACAACAGGATGACACTGTCAATACTGGAGTTAGTTGCAGGCCTAACCCGAACCTGTAACATCTTGTTTAGCCGCCTAGCTAGTACTGGAGCCGCAGGTAGCCTAGTGGTTAGAGCGTTGGGCGGAAGGTTGCTGGATCGAATCCCCGAGCTGACAAGATAAACGTCTGTCGTTCTGCTCCTGAGCGAGGCAGTTAACGTCAAAGACGTGGATGTCGATTATGACCCGCACGTCTCTGAATCCCAGGGGTTGGGTTAAATGCAGAAGACACATGTCAGTTGAATGCATTCAGACTAGGTACCCCCCTTTATACACTTAAATKCTCTGACCTGTGTGTTTATTCTGTTCTCATGTTCCACAGAGAGAAGTGGAGATTCTTATGTTCCTCAGTGCCATCGTCATGATGAAAAACAGAAGAGCTAGTAAGTATCAGCCCTGAACCAGGTTAATCATWAGCAGAACCCACCTGTGTTTTACCATTAGAAAACTGTCCATCCCCCCTCATTTGGTCATCGCTGGCCACACAGTGTTTTAGAGTTTATTAGTCACATGCACAGGGTCACAGATGTGAAAAGTAGGACTAGTGGTGGCTATTCAGCAGGCTGATGGTCTGGGGGTAGGTGCTATTGGCCAGTCCTCAGTTTTTGCAGTGATGGAAGTGGGGAGAAGACTGTGGCTTGGGTGGCTGAGGTCATAAACCCTGCATATTTCTACAATTTATCATCTTAAAATCTGATTTTAACCTTAACCACACTGCCAACCATATGCCTGTCTTTAAACTTAATTGAGGAACAAAAAGCACATGTTTGTTTTGATTKAATGTTTATGATATAGCCAATTTGTGAGGCTGTTGTATCTATTGGAAACCCCCTCAGTTGGAGCTAGGGGTCTCCTTCAGCAGGCAGACATGTTTGTTTTACATGACATTCAACACATGGTTACCATTTCAGTAAAACAATAAGTACCCACACACACTGCTAACGAAGTTTCACTTTTGTATCCACACGGCTAACATTTCAGACAGTTCAACTTTGTCTGAACAAATAGTTTAGTGTAAAGCCAACATTTGTTGTTAGTTCTAGGTTACTGCTGTATATTGATGTTATTGTTGTAGGTATTCAACCAACCTGCTATGGCAAACGTCTTGTCCACACAGCCCTATTTAAATGAATAGTTTAGTGTTGTAAACAGACTGTTTTAATAGATCGTTCATAGGACGAAATGTCTGTTGACCTTGTGGTGTTTACGTTATGTTAGCTCTGTTGTTGGTTGTTGCCACTCCCTTGGTCTTTCATCGGCCTGTCTCTCCCTCCTCCCTAAAGTGAATCCCTCACTTGTTAGGCCTCCACTACAAACCGTCCCTCTGTCTCAGACTCCAAATAGTTTTTACACTATTCACTCTTTTCATATTTCTTCATAGCTTTTCATATCACTCCTTTACCCTGGGTTTTACAAAATGGTTTGTTCCTGTCTTCTATTCGCATCTGTTCTCTCTCTTAATGTTATTGTTCTTTGTCAATGTTATCATCTTTGTTTCCTCTTCCCCAAGTGCACTATTGTCTTCAACCTGCAAATTGTCCTTATTCTATGCAATAGTTATTATTTTTTAAAGTTATTCTCATTAACCCCCCCCCCCCCCATTGTTGTTTACTTGATTTAACCCCTCTCCGTCTCTCGTTGTCTCAGTAACGGTGGAACAGCATTGTGGGAACATCATTCTGTTCAGTAAGGTGGCCAACGTTATCCTCTTCTTCAGACTGGACATCCGCATGGGCCGCTCTACCTCACCCTCTGCATCGGTCAGTACACACACTTGCACTACACAAGGTGTGCACACATACACACTTTGTTTATAACATACACACACCATACAGTTGAAGTCAAAAGTTTACATACACTTAGGTGGATTCATTAAAACTCGTTTTTCAACCCCTCCACAAATTCTTGTTAACAAACTATAGTTTTGGCAAGTCGGTTAGACATCTTCTTTTCGCATGACACAAGTCATTTCCCAACATATGTTTACAGACAGATTATTTCACTTATAATTCACTATCTCACAATTCTAGTGGGTCAGAAGTTTACATCACTAAGTTGACTGTGCCTTTAAACAGCTTGGAAAATTCCAGAAAATGATGTCATGGCTTTAGAAGATTCTGATAGGCAAATTGACATCATTTGAGTCAATTGGAGGTGTACCTGTGGATGTTTCAAGGCCTACCTTCAAACTCGGTGCCTCTTTGCTTGACATCATGGGAAAATCAAAAGAAATCAGCCAAGACCTCCTCTACTGTTGTTGGTAATTAATTAAACCGGTAAATGCCTGGTTAGATAACATGACCTATAACCTGATGACCCTCATTTGGCTCTCTGATTGGCTCGTTACCCTTCCTCTGCTCACTTGATTGGCTGATTTATGTGTTCCAGTGTTCCTGATGACCTGTAAGCCTCCTCTCTACATGGGCCCAGAGTACATCAAGTACTTTAGTGACAAGACCATAGACGTGATACCTCTAAGGCTCTACTGTAACAGACCATATTACCATTGCCCTAGTAATGGTATGTTATAGAGCGAAAATAACACAGATGGGTGTATCAAAAATCATACTTTCACATGATCGCAGAAGATGACACCAGTTAGATTGTTATTGACATTTCAGTTTAAAGTATGTTTTTATTAGGTCATTTCAAAATGGACACACACAGGGCAGATTTATTTTGATTGAAATGTAACGTTTAGTGAAACTGATGGCTGACTTGTGCCCCGGTTGCAGGACGAGTTGGAGAGGGACAATAGGGTGACGTGGATCGTAGAATTCTTTGCGAACTGGTCCCCAGAGTGTCAGTCCTTTGCCGCCGTCTACGCAGACCTCTCCCTCAAGTAAGACAACGACTAATGTTCACTATACACGACAAAAGCCTCCATTTTAATGCATTGCATCATAAACCCTTAGCTTCAATCTACATCCTCTCCTGAATTGTGTCAAAACAGACCATCTCATATTGCCCTATTAGGCCAGACAAAATTGATTCACTGTTTAATGGATTTCCCCCCCCAGAAAAGTGAGGCGAGCAGGATAAAAAAATTAAATAACATTAAGTGGTTATAAGCAATAACGGTACTTTACCACAGTGTCCTAGGCACTTGTGCAGGCTCGAGGCCTAATGTGAGCTTCAAGAGTTATATTATTCCGTGTGAAAACCTACACTATTTTTCTTTAAAATAATGCAGATGTTACAATGTTATAACCATGAGAAATGGAAAGCAATGGGAAGTATAGCTTGTGACAGTTTCATTATTACTGATTTTTAAAAAAAAAAAGAAAAAAAAGAAGTGCAATCCAATCTTGTAATTTAATGTGATATATAGGGTAATAGAGTAGACTATTTTTTTAAAAATTATAAATAAAATTCAAGAATGATTGACATTAAATAATTGTAATTAAAATGTTGATGTAGAATAATGAACTCATTACCTGCATGGATCTCTATGGGCGTTAACAAAATATTCATACAAATGTGATTAGTCCTTGTAGAAAGAGGGTGAATCAAGTTAGGGCTGACAAATGAATGTAGCATTGGAAACAAATACATAAATCCAGCCATAGAGTATAGCCTATCATCACCAAAATGAAAAGATGTCATTTATAACATGCACAATTAGAAGCATCAATCTATATAGATCAAGCTTGGTCAAATTTGAGCCCAGTGACTTTGCTCACCGCATCCTCCTTCGATTGTCTCGTCTGGCTGCCACGAACGTGATCTGATCGTGTGTTCCGAGGCTGTTTGGTCTCTTGCACATCAACTTGGGAAAGCCTCAAGGGAGAGCAGACGGGGCATTATAAACAAAGCGCCGCAAATATTGCCCCAAAAAATAACACATCTGATGTCATTTTTTTGGGGGGGTGTGGCAAAAAGTAAGGCGGGGCATCCGTTAAACAGTAATTCAACTTTGTCCGGCCTTTTAGTATCACCTGTCAGTTTGTGGGGCGACTATAGTGGTAATACTATTGCTGTGCTTGTTGGGAAATAGATGGGTTGTCTCTTATGGTTACAGGTATAACTGTGCTGGGCTCAAGTTTGGGAAGGTGGACATCGGGCGGTATGGAGACGTGTCTAAGAAGTAGGTCCCTTTTCTCATTCGCTCTCCGTCCTCCTTTCTCTCTCTCTCTCTGCAGATAGATTATATTTAAGTGACGTAGAGTTCTGGTTGGACGGCTATGATTTGAAACAGCACATTTAATAGCTTCCCTTCCTCCATCCCTCTTATCCAGGTACAAGGTGAGTACCTCTCCCCTCTCCAAGCAGCTGCCCTCGCTGGTGCTGTTCCAGGGGGGCAAGGAGGTGATGAGACGCCCCCAGGTGGACAAGAAGTGCAGGGCCGTGTCCTGGAGCTTCACTGAGGTGAGAGGAGTGGCTTCAGAGCAGAACACACACACCACACCAGGGTTTCCGTTAGCTGATGATGGCAGTATTTTAGCCAATGAAAAAAAAAATTGGTAAATGAATAGAAAAGCAGATTAATAAAATTGACGCCAGCCAATTGTCTGGAGGAAGAAGAAAAAATCCCTGTGCAAAATAATACTTTTTAGCCTATTCATTGATGGAAATACATTTGACTGGTCATACTAATCGGTCTATAGGTTAATTTGGTGTACAGTATATTCATTGTGTATTTTATCACACGCGTATAGGATGCAGAGCCTTTGAGTGGAAAAATCTGTCAGACACGGCGAGAGCTGCTGCCTCAGCATCTCAAACAGCAAATGCATAAATAGGCAATGGATGGCGTGGCTTTTGAGTGCGTCGCACACCACTTTGCAATGCGCTGGAGGCGGTATGCATTTTTTGAAAACGTATGCGTAATTGTTCGAAACCTGGACGCTTTAATACATATTGAGGCATGTCTGACCTTGCTTCAAAGTAGCCTAGCCAAAATCCGACCATATCTGTGGAGGCAATTATTTTCTATCAACATTCTTTCGTTGACCAGTAGCCAAAGGTGAAATCCTAGTCATATTAGCAACCCAACGCTAGTTGTTGGATATTACATCTCCCCTCTTTCGAAATTTCTAACCCGATATTTCCATCTCCGTCACATGAAACGGCTCGCGTGTGCGGTGCCCTTTTGGCAACGGTGTTTCCCCCTCTAATTGCATTGTGGAACAAACATTTGTGTGTAAATGCCTGGTGCGCATTGCTGTGCTTTAAAATGTGAAGAAATAATAGTTGATCAACATTTTATGCTAAACGTTCTGATCTGTTGCATCGGACTCATTGCTTGAACTTTTTATTTTTATGAAGCCGAGGCCTACTGGTTGTATGAATTTTGGATGTACCGTCCCAGAGTCTGTTTTGGAATTAGGAAAATTCTTTCTCGACAAGCTGATTTTAATAGAATAGGTCAACTTTTCTGCTATGCGGGACAGTAGATTGACGTAGGCTAGTGATTCTGCTGTCCGTTACTCGTCTCGCTGGCCGGAGGAGAGGTAAATGTGGACAGTTGTTCTAACATCCTCAGTACCAATCAGATTTCGGTAATAAGAACGCGAGTTGTTGCATCCTCAACTTGCATGTTCTGTTAATATGAATGACCATATTCTAAATGTGATTTCTGTCTTTTCTGAGCGCCGCGTGTGGACGGTTAAGCACCCAATGGATATATATATACGTCCAGTCAATTTCTCAAATGTCCGGTAAATGAAACATGCTGCCGGTCAAATGTCCGGAAACTCTGACATGCACACGCTCTCTTTCTCTCTCACACTCAATCTCACTCTCAACAGGAGAACATCATCCGGGAGTTCAACCTGAACGAGCTCTACCAGAAGTCCAAGAAACTCAACAAGTCCAAGGGAGACCGGGGCGACAAGATCAACGAATCCCAGTTCCCGCCCGTGCCCGAAGAGGAGGAGCCCGAGGTCGACGCCCAGGAGGAGGAGACGGAGACCAAGAAGGACAAATAGAATTGTCAGGGGGTAGCGGCCTCAGAAGAATGGTGTGACGTCTCAATGGGACTAGGTGGCGTTATGCTCATGCTGGAGGGGTGTGCTGTTCGATCGAGGGAACAAACATGATTGTTATGAGTCCTCTTTTGTTTTGCTATATACTGTATGCAACAAGATTTGAGTTGCAAAATAATTGTATTATKATGATTAACTCAATATTAACTAATTTAAATCTAAACTGTACGGTTCGGTTTTTACGTCTCTCCATCATACTTATGACAGTTATGTTGATCCTTCCACCAGTTCCCTGGAGGACCTCTATGGCCATCGTTGGGTGTGTCCCAAATGGCATTCTATTATCTAATACAGTGCAATACTACAAAGTAGTGCACTATATAGGGAAAAGGGTGTAATTTATGACTTAACAATTTGAGTGCATTTGATTTAGGCTTAATCTTGGCGCACTACAATGATACACTCCGTTCATAGTGWTTCACTCGATTTAGAACTTGTCCCATTTGGGATATAGAGTGAATTTACACTGTCCAGTCCATGCTTGGTGTGCCAAATGGCAACCGATTCCCTTTTATAGTGCACTACTCAAAAGTAGTGATATGGTGCCATTTCAGACATGACCCTATCTCCTAATATGGTGAGCTTGAGCTGGCAATGTTTCATATTGGACCAATGCCAGGCATTGGCTCAAATGTCTCCTTCATTAGCCAATTGCTGTCAAAGGCTCTTTGCTGCATGCCTACTCTATTGGTTAAGCCATGGTCAAACATTTCACGCCAACTACCTACCTCCAACTGGGTCCATAATGATAAGGTAGGGTGTGTGTATATATGAACCACAGCCTCTGTCCCAAAATGCTGTCTTTGAGAGGGAATTTAGAAAAAAAATATTAGCAAGTGTTTTTTTCTGTTGTCACCTAATCATAGTTTTCAGTTCAAGATGATGCTGAAGGAGAGCGTTTTGCTATTAATGCTAATTCCATGTGAGAACTAGACCAGTGTTATTTTGTTGTCCTGGCAATAGGTAGAATTCCATTTTTACTTTCAAAAGCTCCCATTTCAGGGATGGCTTCCTTTCTAAACACTGTCTTGTTTTTTGTTTTTTTTAACCCTGTTGTCATTGTGAATTGTTGACGAAACACATTTTTACACCAGTGCAGAGAGAATTGTGTAAATTGAGGTGAAGTAGCAGAACATACATTTTACTACCCGTTTGACATTCCCTTGGTTACTGTAGAATCCTGCTGTCTCAACGTTGCGGTCAGAATGTGTCGACTGATTCTGTGTGTGAATGGGTGAACCCGCCTCCTGCTTGAGATGAAACCCTGATGGGGCGTCGGACTTTTTTTTTATGCAATAAAACTGTACATTATTAAATTCAGTCTAGTTTACATTTTAAATCGCGCTACAGTAATATAATCACATAAATGGGGATATAAGCGTCCTGGTAACATTAACGTTATGGTGCCACAACATTTACAACCTGCATTTTGGCACCACCTTCTGATACATTGTGGTAGTGACGGCATGTAAGCGTTACGGAGGGAGGCGAGACATGAAGCTAAGCTTTGAGCCCCATCAGTAGCGGTTTCCTCCCTACTTCCAGGCACCACTGACTGACGTAAACCCCACAATCAATCTCTGTCCCCTCTATATCTAGTGTGGAAGAAATGGTGTGAGGCGCATGAAAATATACTGTAACTGGATCATAACTTACCGATTTAAGTAACCTTACATTATCTTTTCATAGCCGCTGTGGAAACCTTCGGTCCAGCTCAAAGTTCTACTCTGAATGTGTAGTAAGTAGCCTGTGTTCTGCGCTTTCTCATGTGTTGCATTACCAGACATAAGCTACTACGAAACAGAACAAAGCCTTTGGTTTTAAATACTTTATTACCAATGCTCAAACACACACGCACATACGCACACGCCCACACACACAGCTATACAGTACATATCTTTTTTTAATTTTTAATTTCAAACGCCCAAGTCCCGGGCTCGTACTTGTCTAAACATCATCTGCAAGGGCATTGGCTGTTCCTGATGGCAGTCAAACGTCTTTGCCTTATTGGGCGACGTGCTCTTTTAGTCCTAGCCCATTTAGTTTCATTCTACGCTCCTGACTGGTCAAACAAACTGTCAGTCTAAAGCAATGCCCTGTAAATTGTCCTAAAATCTTGCAAAGGAAAGTAAAAAATAAATATAAAAATGATTTCCCCAGCTGTTCATCTCATTGGTTTAACCATTCACGAATAAAAGAGTAGGCTGATATGAATCTCTTGCTCTCTACGGATTGGTCACGGCAAAGCATGTGATCCTCGCTAGTTTCCAGATAGGTCAGCTAGTGGCAACCGGAGATGTTATTGTCTGGTCCAATAAAACAAAACATTGGTTGTGTGTGTTATGGCTCCCTTTTCCCTACGTAGTGCACGGCTTTAGACCAGAGCCTTCTAGGTCCTGGTCAAAAGTAGTGCACTATATAGTGAATAGGGTGCCAWTTCAACAATCAGAAGGTACAACGATAACTTATCTCTGAAATATGCCCCGCGAGAAGTCGAGTGGTTTACTGTGTATCAAAGGACTTTAAAATGCTACATCGCCTTATTTTATCAAATACATTGGTTCCCATTTGCTGAACCATATAAAATTGTCCAGCTACTCTCTTTGGCTGAAGACTCAAAACCCAGCCTCTGATTGGCTGGTGCAGCCATCAATACAACTGAGCCGCGCTCTAGCGCTAAATCGGAACTGGGAAACGGACATTTTCGACTTGCTAACTGGTTAAACGCGGCACTTGTTAGCCAGTTAGCAAGTCAGAAATGTCCAAGTTCCGACTAGCACATGAACACGGCAACAGTTTTTTCCTGTTTGGTTACAATTCTGAAATGAACTCAAACCAGAAAAACTCTATCAGGCCATTCAAAAAAATCTTGATCTTATCAACAGCTATATATATAGAAATTCATATAAAATAACATTTTGAAATTAAATAAGTAAAATAAAAAAACACTTCTTTCCTTTTCAAGGCCAATGCTCCAAAGTTTGTTTAGAAAAGGCTGCTCCATCTTTAAAGTACAGACCCAACGATATATATATTTTTTAAAACCATTCCATTGGTCCTTAAGTGAAATCTCCATCCACGGGGCACTGAGCCAGGCAAAACGAACTCTACCAATGACCCTGCCGTCTACTACAGTTTAGCATCTCCATTTCTGATTGTTCGAGAGAGAATGGCAGCGAGCTCACTAGCCAATCACAGTGGTCAAAAGTGGCCGGAGCATGCCGCTGTAACCTTTAAATGCCACTGATTGGAGGAAATCACCATAAATTCCAAACCATATAATTCTGTACAGAGAATTAATCATTACACATTTATGAATGAATGAAAGCACATTTCGTTTTCAAAAATATGGGCTCTGTTTACACAGGCAGCCCAACTCAGATTTATTTTGTTCAATCAGATCAGATCCTTTTACATCAGCTCTTTTTCAGAGCTGATCTGATTGGTAAAAAAAAGGAGAAAAGATCAGAATTCGGCTGCCTGTGTAAACGCAGCCATGTTGATCTTCCTTGTTTTATCCAATAAAAGGCAAACCCAGTCATAACTGTCACTCAATCATTCCCACAGAGTTCAACCCGCCCAGAAATTGGTAGATTGTCAAAGAGTCCCGCCTCTTAAGGGGTATGATTGGATCCCTGGGCCCATACGCCCACCATGTCATAATGGTGCATTGTGTTCTTGAATGTGACTGGTTAAACAACTTCCTCCCGAATAGTTCTGTAGTTCCTTGACTGGAGGTCTCTGAACGAGAGAGGAAGTCCGGACTCCATCGCATTTGGAAGAAGAGCAAGAAAAGTCAGTTGTTTCACTCTTCCTCATCACCCAACTTTTAAAAAGTCTGTTCATTAAAAGCTTTCCTCTCTCCTGAAGGGTTCGAGAGGCAGAAATATCATCAGTCCATCTCTGACCCCTCCTTCACCTCCAACCCCTGACACCATTAGTCGGAGTGGCCGTCCGTCAAACTCAGACTGAAATCTCATAGGTGGTCCCGCCGACGCCCGTCACCTTCTTCACCCCGCCCCCCAGCTTGTGGGCGGGGCTCTGGGTGTTTCCAGGGCTGGGATAGGCCTGTCCGGGGCGAGTGGACATGCTGATTGGGTGAGAGGGGGAGGAAGGGGTGGAGCCTGAGGAGGAAAGGGAGGACCTGGGCTGCCCGTTCGTCCGGCTGAGCAACTCCATCTGAATCTCGTCCCTGGATAGAGAGAACGAGAGAGGGAGGGAAATAAGGATTAGTTAAGACGTTGGAGAGGAAGAGCACACACTCGTAGGGTGTGTACTAAATGGCACCCTATCCCCTATATATAGTGTACTACTTTTCACCAGGCCCCAAAAAAGCCCCTATTCACTATAGGGAATAGTGTGCCATTGTGGAAGCATTCATCATCAATCGATAGGATATATCCACATCATGCAGGGGTGACCAAGGGCTGGTACATACAGACATCTTCCACTGTAATCCTATAATCAAACAGAGGGACTTCATGCTGGGATAACGGTAACACACGCGGAGGAGGATAAAACACATCCACAACTACATCAATAACACAACCATGATCAATGGAGGACAAAATTCATTTTGAGATGACAGAAAACATTTATCAAAAAGTAAACCGTATAGGAAGATTAAAGTCCTCAAATTGCTCACTCACGACCATAAAACACGATTTCGAAAAATACACACACAAAAAAAGAAGGAATGCCTGCATGCCTCTGTTCCCTAAACACTGTACATGTGGACCAGAAACCTAAAGGCCCTGGTCAACAGTAGTACACTATACAGGGAATAGCATGTCATCACATAATATGTCATGTATTGTGATACAGTAACGTGTCTCATAGCAAAGACCTACATGTACAGTATTTACACCATCACATAGTAAAGGGAACCAGGACAGCTGATGGAGATAGACAGTAAGGGACGGAGAAAAACTCAATGGAACAACTACAGTAGCTGGAAACAGACAGTTTCAAGACAAACGGGCGCGTACCAAATGGCACCCTATTCCCTCTAGGGTGCACTACCTTTCACCAGAGCCGCGGTCAAAAGTAGTGCACTCCATAGGGAATAGGGTGCCATTTGGAGCTGGGGAAAAAACAAAACAGAAGCAGTGAAGAGAAGAAGCAGCGACTCTACAGACGAGTGGAAAACAGACGACGGGGGGGGAAAAAGAGGTAAAGTAACTCACAGGAGCCTGGGAGGAGGAGGAAGAAGAGGAGGAAGAGAAGGAGGCGGCAGCGGGCTGCAGTCAGTCAGTAAAGAGCAGAGCCGTTACTCACTTAGGTGCCTGGATCCCGCCCCCCCCTCCCCCTCCGGCCGACGCCTTGCGCACCATCCGGTACTGCATCGCCGCCGCCGCCGCCGAAGAGTACGACAGAGACTTCCCCAGCGGCGGGGGGTGGGGGGAGCGCGGGGGGTGCGTGGAGGGGGCCAGGGGGGTGTCCGTGGACCGGGTGCGGTACGGGTAATGGTGGGGGGCGGCCGAGTCGGACAGGAGCGGGGGCCGGAGAAGCGGGGGGGTCTGGAGCTGTGGCTGCTGTGGTGGTGGTGGTGGTGTGGGTGGGGGGGTTGGGGGGCCGCGGAGGAGGGGAGGGGCTGAGAGTGGTGGGAGTGGGAGTGCATTCCTGGGAGTCGCTCCTCTCAAGGGGGAGGCAGGGGGAGGAGGAGGAGGAGGCGGCGGAATATGGGCGCGGTGTGGGGAGGAAAGGAGGGCTAACGGAAGGGCGGAGGATGGTGGAGCTCTGTGTCTCTCTGCTGGCTGAGCTGGGCCGACAGGTAGGGGGGGAGTAGCCCAGGACGGGGGGGGGGCGGGGTACGGTGGCGCCCGGGCGACCATGTCGTGTGCGGCCAACTCAAATCGGGGCTCTCGGAGGGCGTGAGCAGGGCTGTCGTAACGATAGGCTGCCGTTGCGCGGAGGAGGCGTCTGAATTGGCCAGGCTCTTGTAGCTCGTGGAGTCGTCGCCCTCGGAGACGTGGGCCGCATTGTGGGCGGAGCCAGAACGCACGCTGGAAGAACGGGAAGCCCCTCCCTCCACCCGAAGATAGAACAGTTGGGTCGAAAAGGAGGGGTAGGAACGTTCCCCCTAGGAGTAACGCGGGGATAACCGCCCCCCTGACCCTGGTGCCCCTCTTGACCCCCCTCCTCCGGGTCTGTCTCCACCTCCTCAATCCTCCTCCTCCCCCTCTCTCCCCTGGGGCCTTCTCCCATCCAGGCTGGTTTCAGAGCGGAAGCCAGGCTGCTGCTGGCTGGAGCAGAGAAGACGAACTCCTTCAGCTGTCCCTCGACTCATCTGGTGGGGAGAGAGACACCAGAGAGAGAGAGAAGAGACAGAGAGAGACAGAGAAGAGAGAGAGAGAGAAGAGCAGAGAGAGAGAGAGGAGAGACACAAGAAGAGGAGACAGAGAGAGACAGACAGAGGAAGAGAAGACAGAGACAGAGAGACAGCGAGAGTAGAGAGAGAGAGACAGAGAAGAGACACAGAAGAGAGAGAGAGAAGAGAGAGAGACAGAGAGAGAGAGACGAGAGAGAGAACAGAGAAGAGAGACAGAGAGAGAGAGACAGAAGAGAGAGAGAGAGACAGAGACACAGAGAAAGACAAGAGAGAGAGGAGAGAGAGACAGAACAGAGAGAGAGGAGGAGAGAGAGACAGAGAGAGAGAGACGAGAGAGAGAGACAGAGAGAGAGACAGAGAGAGAAGACAGAGAGAGAAGAGACAGAGAGAGAGACAGAGAGAGAGAGAACAGAGAGAGGAGACAGAGACAGAGAGAGAGCAGAGAGAGACAAGAAGAGAAGAGACAGAGAGAGAGAGACAGATGAGAGAGAGAACAGAGAGAGACAGAGAAGAACGATAAGAGACAAGAGAGACAGAAAGAGGAGAGAAGAAGAGGGAGACAGATAGGAGAGAAAGGAAGAGAAGAAAGAGTGAGGTGGAGGGAGAGATGAAGAGAGAAAGAGGCCAAGGGAGAGGGAGGGGAAAGAGGGACAGAAGATAACGTCGTGTTAACTCGGTTCCTTGTCATTGAATCCACATCGGAAAGCTGGAATGAGAATTGAAAGTGGAAAGAGCACTAGTCCACTACCAATAAACCACCGTGGAAGAACAGGGCAACTCTTTCAGACCAGATGCATGGGGCTTCACTATTCACTACACACAAGGGGTCTGCAGGGGAAGAATATAGGGGCCTAGAGGTTTAAGAATGCCCACATGGCTTCTGTTACAGTATGTTTTCTTTACACACACAGGACAAGAAATTAAAACACACACACACACAGTATATATAGATGGATGGGGGGGGGGGGGGCAAACATGTGCTGCCAAGTGGAACAATAAGCTTGTGTCTCAAAATGGCACCCTAGTCCGCATTTAGTGCACTACTTTTGATCAGGGCCCTGGGGGGCCATTTGGGACTCAGGCCTAAGAGCGAATGAAATGGATGTCGTTGGGGCCCCGGCTAACAGATAACGCAATCAGAGTTAACAGAGCAAAACAACCATCTTCTCTCCCTGCTCCTGATAGAGAGCTCCTAACAGATGGGGCTGTTTCCCAAATGGCACCCTATCCCCTACATAGTGCACTATTTATGACCAGAGCCATACGGGGACCTAGTCWAAAAGTAGTGCACGTTATAAGGCAGGGATGGGCAACTTTGATAGGGGGGTGGGGGCCACAGGGGGAAAAAATCTGAACTCATCACAAGGGCTCGCAATTGCAAGCGGGTCTGCGCACCTACACAACCCCCACACTGCAAAACATTATAGTGAGTCCCCCCCCCAAAATAAATAAATAAATATTTGTTTTACTGATTCCTTCAAAAGGGCTGCGGCGGCCAGTTGCCCATCCCTGTTATAGGGGATAGGGTGTCATTTGGGATGTAGGCATGGCTGTTGTTGTACTGAGCCCAAAGGAGGCTTGTGAGGCCCTGCCTGTTCGACTGTGCACCTTGATGCCCTCTTGTGGAGAAAACGTCAAACAGCAGCCATTGACAAGTCCACTGTGAGATGTCTTTATTTAATTGAACCTTTATTTAACCAGGCAAGTCAGTTAAGAACAAATTCTTATTTACAATGACGGCCTACCCCGGGCCAAACTCTCCCCTAACCCGGCTGCCCTATGGGACTCCCGATCACGGCCGGTTGTGACACCAGGGTCTGTAGTGACCCCTCCAGCACTGAGATGCAGTGCCTTAGACCGCTGCGCCACTCGGGATCCCAGAATTGATGTAAGTGAATTATGATCCGATTGTGTGACATATAAGAAACACACCATACATGTAACATAGGCCAAAWACAACATTTTATAATATGTTAATTAACTACCACAAAATCTTTCTACAACGAGAGAATGATAGGGGTGAATCTCTTCTACAACGACGTGGGGAAAGCTACAGGCTAAAAGATGACACACAAGGTTGGGTAACAAGACATAAGCACAGACACTCAAACTAAAGAAAAATACTCCTGCATTCACTTACTGATACTCTTCAACTGAAAGCCACTGAGTAACCAATCAAAAGGCAGGAAAAGGAGCCACAAGTAAAAACAGAGATGCATGAACAAATCAGAACAAATCAAAACGATTAAAGACAGACAGGCACGCAGCCAATGAGATCCCTGCTATATGAAATATTAAGCCGAGTCAGAGAGAACAGGGTGTGTGTGTGTGTGTGTGTGTTACCCGGAGTAGTTTGACATGGATCATACCTCACACGGCACGCACATACTCTTTCAGACGCGGACACACTCTCACACGTAATCACACAGAGACACACGGTCGCCTTATGCGCGAGCTAGCCGGTTGGCATTAAGACAGTGGGTGTTTTGTTACCTGGTTGGCGTAGGCATGAGTGAGGGCAGTGTGGTTCTTTCCCGGACTGCTATAGGTCGGCCTGTATTTATACATGGTGGGTGTGGGCGGGGCTTTGTTCAGAAGACTACTCTCTGTGGAGAGAGGGAGAGGAAAAGAGTGAGAGCCTTAAATAAATTCACTCGGGGTACATAATTGTTATCATACGCAAACTTACATTTCATTTTTGCCAGCTAAGTTGACTGATAACACACTGTCATTCACAGCAACAACCTGGGCCGTGTTCATTAGGCACCAAACGGAAGAAGACAAACGGAAACAGAGAGGGACTACCTGAACTTGTCCCAACAGAAAACGCTCGTTTACCTTCTACGTTGCAAAACGTTTTCCTACGCTGTGTAGTAATGAACACAACTCTGGTGAACTGAGCGTGTGTTTCAATGCGAGTGCGCGTGTGCGTGTACGTACCCTCGGTGTGTTGTTCCTGGTGGCCTCTGGACAGGCCGGGGTACCTGAGCTCCGGTTTGGGGGGAGGAGGGGGCTCCGCATCACACGACTGACTCTCCATCATCTCCAGACTACTCTTAGACTGAGCGAGAGAGAGGGAGAGAGAAAGAGGGAGAGAGAAAGAGGGAGAGAGAAAGAGGGAGAGAGAAAGAGGGAGAGAGAAAGAGGGAGGGGAGGGAGGTAGAG
>NW_019957628.1:22256-27290 GCF_002910315.2 Salvelinus sp. IW2-2015 | reverse complement strand
TGGCAACTGGAGAGCATTAACCATTCACAATGCTGAGAGACAGAAGGAGCTACTTGTGTGTGTGTGTGTGTGTGTGTGTGTGTGTATGTGCATGAGTGTGCGCACGTCTGCCATGTACGTAAATGAGTGAGTGCGTGGGTCTTTGTCGCGTCATACCCGGTGAAGGTCTCCGTGGATACCGTTGTCGAGGACCTTGGCGRCCAGCTGGGTGTCAGTGAGCTGTGGCCGGAGGAACGGAGGCTGGACAACCACACCGTGAGGCTTCCTCTTCCTCCCCAGGTACCTGACGAAGACCACATCGGATCACATTATTAAAAGGACAAGGAGGAAGAGGAGGAGAGTGAGGGTACCCGATGGAGAGGGACAGGAGGGAGAAAGGGCAGTAAGAGAAGGAACGGACGAGGGAGAGCAAGAAGCACATGAGGACGAAGAGGACCCATAGAGATAGACAGAGGCCTCGTCTTTGTATCTGTGCCAATATGGCGCCTGTGACAGCATCTCCATTTAAAAGTAGTCACGTTTTTTTTATTCTGTGTTTGAAAAAGAAAGCGTAAAGATTATATTGGTGATTTATCGCCACCTGAACCAACTCGTGTCATTCAGTTATGGTGGCCACTAGATGGCAGTGTTCTAGCTTAAACCCATTTCCAACCAAAGGCAACCCAATTTGAAAAAGACAATGCTCTGGTCATTGGCTGATTGCTCCCAACCCATAGGAAATCCCACCCAGTTGACTACCTTAAAAAGTCGGAAGCCCTCAATGGAAATGTCCATGCTAAAACGGGTTGTATCCATCTAGAGTCCTCTATCCAGCTCTATGAGGACCCACTCTCGGTCATCAATCAAACCCCTAATAGCATGCAGGGATGACTGCAGCTCAATACACTGTTTGACCTGATCGTAATGCAACCAGATGTACACTATTAGCATACTGTAAATCCATAGACAACGATGAGACAGACGGGAGAGAGACCTGGGGGCTTGGGAGCTGCAGAGCACGTGAGAAACGTTCTTCCAACAGCCATTAGTGAAAGGGTTCACTCCTCCCCTGAACTTCCCCGTCACCTGGGGGAGAGAGAGAGGGAAAGACGGAGAAAGGAGAGAGAGACAGGAGGGGGAGAGAGAAAAGGAGAGAGAGATAAGAGACGGGGGGAGAAGGAGAGAAAGAGACAGGGGAGAGGAAAGAGACAAGAGGGAGAGACAGGAGGGAGAGAGAAAGAGACAGGGAAGAGAAAGAAGACAGGGGGAGAGAGAAAGAGACAAGGGGCGGAGAGAAAGAGACAAGAGGGAGAGAGAAAGAGACAAGAGGGAGAGAGAAAGAGACAAAGGGAGAGAGAAGAGACAAGAGGAGAGAGAAAGAGACAGGAAGGGAGAGAGAAAGAGAGAAAAAGAGAAAATAGACAGGGGGGGAGGAAAGAGAGATGAGAAGAGGGGAGAGAATGACAGAAGATTTAAAAAAAAATGTTATTCATTTTTCCTCAAGACATCATCCGTTCATCAACACAACATATTTTAAAGTGTAAACATCCAAAACATGGAGCGTCGAGCCCCAAATAAAAGATGGTGGATAAATAGAGGAGGAGGGATGAGAAGGACAGAGGATTAGTTTCTCTTCCTCGATGAAGATTATGACCTGTACATGTGCATTCAGGGGAGGGATGGGAGAACAGGGACGGAGGGAGACGGGGACGAAGGGAGACGGGGACGGAGGGAGACGGGGACGAGGGAGACGGGGACGGAGGGAGACGGGCGAGAGAGGGAGACAGAACGGAGGGAGACTATGGGCTTGGCTCGTTGATCCGATGACCTCCGAGGGGTTGAGAGGACAGGGACGGAGGGAGACAGGCGACGGAGGGAGAACAGGACGGAGGGAGACAGTGGACGAAGGGAGACAGGGACGAAGCGGAGACAGGGACGGAGGAGACAGGGACGAAGCGAGACAGGGACGAAGGCGAGACAGGGACGGAGCGGAGACAGGGACGGAGGGAGACAGCGGGCGCGAAGGGAGACAGGGGGCGAGGGAGACAGTGACGAGGAGACCAGGCGGAGGGAGATAGGTGACGAAGGGAGACAGGGATCGAAGGGAGACAGGGACGGATGGAGTTACAGCGGACGGAGGGAGACAGGGACGGAGGGAGACAGGGTATGGAGGAGTATTTCAATTACAGGGATGAGGGAGACAGGATGGAAGGGAGACAGGCGACGGAGGGAGACAGGGGAAATGGAGGAGACAGAGATGGAGCGGAGATTATGGACCTGGAGGAGACAGGGATGAGGGAGAACAGAGATGGAGGAGACAGGGCATCGGAGGGAGACAGGACGGAGGGAGACTAGGGACGGAGCGAGGGTAGGCGGGGTTCACATTCTGGAGGATTATCATGGGGGCCGTTGTAGAGATGAAATGTTTTGGGCCTTAAGAAATCCACGTCAATACTAACGCACACCAACGCGTTCATTTCTCTATTGAACTAACAACAAAAGGTATCGCGACAGGAAAAAACGCGACGATAAGAGGGTGTGACGGTTCGATGGGCGCGTAGTGTTGGATCTTGACGCCAAACAAGGGGCTACATATCTCTTCAAGGAGAATGGGCATGAATAAGGCAACAACGCCTGATCTGTTAAGCCACCAGTTTGTGTCCGGTGTACATGACAATAAACTTTGATTTTGAGCTCGCGTCTCCGTTCCAAGGGGATGAGCATCTCTCTCACTATTTCTGTGATGAAGCTAATCGTTTAGCAATTGCCAGGGATCTTTAAATTCTAGTCCCAGGTGTGCCCAAATTTGGTCCAGTCCTCTTGGCAAATTAAGACACTTTGTGAAAAAAGAAACCCTTTTATTAAAAAACCTGTTGTGTGTGTTTTATATACCTGTTAGTGGTGGTTTGTCTCCCTTGGTGGTGGTGTTATACCTGTTAGTTGGTGGTTTGTCCCTGGTGTTGTGTTTGTGTTATACCTGTTAGTGGGTGTGTTTGTCCCCTTGGTGTGTGTGTGTGTATACTGTTAGTTGTTGCGTTTGTCCCGGTGTGTTGTGTTATACCTGTTAAGTTGGTGTATGTTTTCCCTGGTGGTTGTTATACCTGTTAGTGCGTGGTTTGTCCCCGGTGTGTGTGATGTGTGTTATACCTGTTAGTGGGGTTTGTCCTGGTGTGTGGTTGTTATACCTGTTAGTTGGTGGTTTGTCCCCTAGGTGTGGTGTTTATACCTGTTCGGTTGGTGTTTGCCCCGGTGTGTGTGTTATTACCTGTTAGTGGTGGTTTGTCCCCGGTGTGTTGGTGTGTGTGTGTTAACCTGCTCGTTTGGTGGTTTGTCCCGCTGGTGTGTGTGTTATACTGTTAGTTGGTGGTTTGTCCCCGGGTGTGTGTGTGTGTGTTATACCTGTTAGTTGGTGTTTTCCCCGGTGTGTGTGTGTGTGTATATACCTGCTCGTGGTGGTTCTCCCGCGGGCCACCACTACATGTGGAAGCAGTAGAACTCATAAACACAGCACCTGCGATGAGAAGCAGGACAGCCACACACATCACATGCCATACTGATGAGACCAGGGGTTAAGGAGGGAACAGAGACGTCTGAAAACCGAGACACCAAAATAACACACTCACAGGGCTCGTCGCAAATGGCACCCTATTCTTCTTTACATAGTACACTACATTTTTGACAGGCTCATCTCAAGGCATAGAACTTCTGAATTAATGTGCTGAAAATGAAATACTCAGGGAGATTCACACATCTCGACAGACGGACCCCAGTATCTACCCCTTTTCCCCAAAATACACACACATGAACCAACCTTATCATCCAACACACACACAAACAACCCCCCCCCCCCCAAAACACACTACACACTAACCCTAACACCAGTATCTCTGCTTTCGGACAAAATTCCGACACCTGTGTACAGGGATACTGACGGGCTTGTGACCCTGTCCATGCTGCCTGTGTATGTGTAGAGTACGTACAAGCAGGCCGAAGCCAAACACTCCCGTGATGTGGACTCGTCAGGGGACAGCAGCGAACAGGAAGAAGTAACGGTACTTCCTCCGGCCGATACAGTGTTCACCCACGGGCAGTGGTGGTCAAAGTCCTTGGAGGGGGGGTACGGGGACAGGGACAGGAGCAAAGGGCGAGTTTAGAGCCATTTGTACAAAGTTAAAAGGGACAGTTGAGACTTTGTGTGTCCTGTTTATGTGAAAACACTGCCAGTGTGTCCGCGTACGACGCTTGTTGCATTCTTTAACTTGGATAGGACGAGAGCTTTACGCAAGAGATCCCAACTCTTTGGCTCGGGCGCGCCCCCCCCCTTCCGAAGCTGGAGGCTTATTATATTGACCTTAGAATAAACAGTGGGCTGAATCCCTGGGGAGGGGCTGGGGCCTCATTCCACCATAGGTTTGTTCAAAGGCATCTCTTAAGAGTGGCTCTCCAACCCTGGAGATCTACCTTCCTGTAGTTTTCACTCCAACCCTAGTTGTAACTATTACCTTGATTACTTATCACCCAGGTACTTATTTCAAATCAGTGTGCTGTGTTGGAGTGAACAGCCTACAGTTTACGTAGCTCTCGGGAGCAGGGGTTGCGAAGCTCTGCTTTAGATGATACTTGAACGCCGTCCGGCTGTATGTTGATGTGAAGACGGTGTGTTGTGTGTGCGTACCTCCACACAGTTTGTCACAACGAGCAGTGTGAGCAGCGGGGAGGTCTGTAGAAGCGGCAGTTGGAACACCATTTCATCCTGACCTGGATGCCTTCGGATCTCCACCGTCTTAAGAGCGGAGCGCGGAAATCATCCTCCTTGTCCTCATCCTCATCCGCTGGAGAACCACAAACACTGTTAATAAAGTAGCATGAACACCCCTTACTAGATCAGCACGAACACTCCCCCCCCTTACCTATGATCAACACAAATCAACCCCCTCCTTACTAGATCACCACGAACACCCCCCCCTTACCAGATCACCACGAACCCCGCCCCCCCCCTTACCAGATCACCACGAACACCCCCCCCCCCCCACCAGATCACCACGAACACCCGCC
>NW_019957628.1:0-19867 GCF_002910315.2 Salvelinus sp. IW2-2015 | reverse complement strand
GGCAGTATTGAGTAGCCTTGGATGAAAGCGTGCACAGAGGTGCCCAGGGTAGTAAAACGGACCTGCTCCTCAGTCATAGTTGCTAATGTATGCAATTTTATGATATTGGATAGGAAAACACTCTTGAAGTGTCTAAAACTGTTGAATTATGTCTGTGGTATACAGAACTCATTATGGCAGGCAAAACCTGAGAAGTCTCCTCCACTTCCTGTTTTGGATTTTTTTCCTGAGGCTGGAGATATTTTCAACCAAGCTCCAATTGTGAAATTACGGACATATGGTAATGAGTTTTCACTTCCTACGGCTTCTTTGTTCTTTATTATTTTATTTTTACACTAGATGTCAACAGTCAATAGAACTTTGTCTGATGGACTCTAATGTGGAAGGGGCCGAAGGAGACAAAGGAATGAATCACCACTGCCATGAGTGACCACGCTTTGAACATGCGCGTTCCACATTGAGAAGGGAGCTCCCGTTCCATCGCTCAACTGAAGTCAAGTGTAATTCTCGGTCTGGAACGTTATCAAGATGTATTTAACAACATTCTAAAGATGATTCAACTACATCGTTTGACCATGTTTCTACTGACTGTTACGGAACTTGGGTGAACATTTCGCTCCGTTTTAGGTTAACGCGCTTTGTGACTTTGGAATTGTTTACCAAACGCGCCTAACCAAGTAGCTAATTGCGACATAAATAACGGACATTATCGAACAAATCCAAGCATTTATTGTGGACCTGGGATTCCTGGGAGTGCATTGTGATGAAGATCAGCAAAGTAAGGGAATATTTATCATGTAATTCTGGTTTCTGTTTGACTCAAACATGGGGCTAATTTGACTTCTTGTTTCTGAGCTCCGTCTCAGATTATTGCATGGGTTTGCTTTTTCCGTAAAGTTTTTTTGAAATCTGACACACGGTGCATTAAGGAGAGGTATATCTTAATTCATGTGTATAACTTGTATTATCATCTACATTTATGATGAGTATTTGTGTTGAAACGATGTGGCTATGCACTATCATGGATTGTTTTTGGAACTAGGAATGTAACGCGCCAATGGAAACTTAGAATGTTTTTATATAAATATGACTTTATCAAAACTAAACATGCATTGTATGTTTGTTAACATGAAGTCCTATGAGTGTTATCTGATGAAAAGATCATCAAAGGTTAGTGATTAAATTTTAGCTATGATTGTGGCAGCTTTTTGTGACTGCTATTTCGCTGGAAAAATGGCTGTGCTTATTGTGGTTTGGTGTTGACCTAACATCGTTTGTTAGTGCTTTCGCTGAAAAAGCTATTTTGAAATCGGCACGACTTTGGGTGTATTAACAACAAGAGTACCTTTAAAATGGTATAAGACCAGTGTATGTCTGAGGAATTTTAATTATGAATTTCAGTTTTTTTTATTTGGCGTCCCTGCACTTTCACTGGCTGTTGTCATATGATCCTTTACCGGATTACCAGTTCCATATGAAGTTAACTTCTTTTGGGATAGGGGGCAGCACTTCACTTTTGGATGAATTGGTGCCCAAATTGTAACGGCCTCCTTACTCGTTTCAGAGATAATATATGCCATATTATTATGACTATTGGATAGAAAACACTCTGAAGTTTCTTAAAAACCGGGTTAATTATGTCTGAGAGTATAACAGAACTCATTTGGCTAGTGCAAACTTCCAAACAGGAAAGTGAAAAATCTTAAAATGGCGATGGGAAAAGTCATCGCTTTCAAAGCTCTGTCATTTGATGGATCTGTATGCACTTCATACGCCTTCCACTAGATGTCAACAGGTCAGTAGAACGTCGAATGAAGCCTCTAGCATTGATGTGGAGCCGGATGGGAGCTATTTGCAGTCAGGGGTCTTGGCAGATGCAGTTCCCTGTCAGGGCGCGGCTACGCATGTTTGTGCCAATTACTTTACAGACATAAAAATGCTCCGGTTGGGACGTTATGTGGATATATATGATTAACAACATCCTTAAGATTGATTCTCAACTGAGTTGACCAGTTTATTCGACTTGTAATATCACTTTTGAAGTTTTCGTTCGACGTTTGTCGTTCAATTGCGGCAAAGCGTTTTGACACGCTTGTACTACACAGGCTAGCCAAAGTGCTAATTCGACAGAAGTAATGGACATTATAAAACCAAAACAACGATTTATTGTGGAACTAGGATTCCTGCACTGCACTTAGGATTCCTGGCACTGCAAAGATCATCAAAGGTAAGGGGAATATTTTATGGAAGAGTAATTTTCGTGATTCTGTTGACCTCCCAACATGGCGGAGAATGGCTGAGCCTGTTCAGATTATTGCATGGTTGCTTTTTTACTAAAGTTTTATTTAATTTAATTTTTTTTAAAATCTACACAGCGGTTGCATAAGAAACCAGTGTATCTTTTAATTATATGTAAAAATAGTCTTTCATCAAAGTTTTATGATGGGAGTATTTCTGATTAGTTTTGACGTGACTCTCTGTAATTACTCTGGATATTTTGGAGGCATTTTCTTGAACATGGCGCCCAATGTAAACCAACGATTTGTGGCTATAAATATGCACATTATCGACAAAACCATAAATGTATTGCGTAACCATGATGTTCATTATGAGTGTCATCTGATGAAAAGATGTTCAAAGGTTAGTGATTAATTTTTATCTCTATTTGTGGGTTTTGTGAAAGCTATCTTTCTGGGAAAAAATGGCTGTTGTTTCCGCTGTAAAACATTTTTAAAAATCGGACATTGTTGGCTGGATTCACAAGATGTTTTTCTTTCATTTTCCTGTATTGGACTTGTTTATATGTGTGAAAGTTAAATATTTTCAAAAAAATATTTTTGAATTTCGCGCGCTGCCTTTTCAGCGGAATGTAAAGGTTGTAAAGGTTAAACAGAGTTGAGCAAATTCAAGAGGAAGCGGATTGCAAAAAAGAGACGAGAGTTAAAAGATGAGAGAGAGAAGGGACAGCTCTTTATTAATAGTGACAGATACTGGCCTATTTCCCCTCTATTCCAGCATGGTGTGGTTTGTTGTAATCTGGGAGTAGAGCTATGAAACTGACAGACACGACCTCACCTGCCTTGGATGACCTTCAACCACACCCCTGACGTTGATCTGTCCTGTCTATCCTACTCTGCACTACTACTGTACACCACTCAACTGTGTGTGAGGATGAAAGAAAGAGAAAAGTGCTGAGGAAGCACGTTGAGTAGAGACAGCTCTGGTGAGCAGGTTTCATGTAGAGAGAGAGAAGAGCTGAAGACAACGTTGAGTAGAGAAGTGGGAGAGAGAGACGAGAGAATGAGCTGGAGAAGCTATGTTGAGTAGGGAGAGAGCTGAGGAGCATGTTGAGTAGAGAAAGAGGCTCTGTGAGCATGTTGGAGTAGAGAGAGAGAGAGAATGAGCTGAGAGCATGTTGAGAGGGAAAGAGAGGAATGGAGGCTAGGAGCATGTTGGAATAGGGAGAGACGAGGGGCATGTGAGTAGAGACAGAGCTCTGGTGAGCATGTTGAAGTTGAGAGAGAGAGGAGAGAAGAGAGAGCCCGAGAGCACGTTGGGTAGGGAGAGAGCAGAGGAGCATGTTGAGTAGAAGAGAGAGAGAGCTGGAGCTGTTGAGTAGGGAGAGAGAGAGAGACGAGAGAGAGAGAGAAATGAGCTGAAGGAAGCATATTGGTAGGGAGAAGAAGAGAGAGAGAAGAGAGGAGAATGAGCTGTTGAGTAGGGAGAGAGCTGGAGGAGCATGTTGAGGTAGAGAGAGGAGAGAGCAGGAGGAGTATGATGAGGAGAGAAGAGAGAGATGAGAGAGAAGAGAGAGAGCTGAGGAGCATGTTGATAGGGGGAGAGCTGAAAAAGCATGTTGAGTAGAGAGAGAGGAGCAGAGGAGCATGATGAGTAGAGAGAGAGAGGAGGAGCGAGAGAGAGCTGAGGGCATGTCGAGGTAGGGGACAGCTGAGGAGCATGTTCGTGTAGAGAGATAGCTGGGAGCATGTTGAGTTAGAGAGAGAGAAAGAGAGCGGAGAGAGAGAGAGAGAGAGAGAGAGAGAGAGAGAGAGAGAGAGAGAGAGAGCTGAGGAGCATGTTCGAGTTAGGAGAAGAGCTGAGGAGCATGCTCGAGTAGAGAGAGACTGAGGAGCATGTTGAGTAGAGAGAGGGAGTGTGTGTGAGTTGTCAGGAGTATGTGTGTTCTTTACGTCTGACGTTGCTCTGCTCTGTCCCATTGCCAGGGGTTGACTGACTGTGCACTACTTAATAAACTGTCACACTACAGGCAGGCGGTAGGGACACTGGTGTGTCCGAATTTATGTTGGCATGCGGAGTGGCTTTCTAGAAAGGCAGGAGAACTAACCAGTGAGGGTGTGTGGTGTGATTAATGTAAAGTGTTTTAAGTGTTTTATGCTTAACGAGTGTGTAGGGGATGTGTTTTGGAAGCAATGACGGTCTTGTATGTGTAGTGGGTGATGAGTTGTGTGTGTGTGTGTGTGTGTGTATGTGTTGTGGTGTGTTGGGTGTGTTGTGACTGGGTCAGGATCGTGTCACCACGCCATCATTTGAGCAGCATCTTATGTATGACATGGTGTATGAGTTGTGTGACGGGTGTATGAGTGTGTGACGTGTGTATGAGTGTGTGACGTGTGTATTGACGTGCTGTGCGCGCGTATGTGACCTCTTTTGGGGGGGGGGCGCGTTTGGTCGTTACTCACTGAAGCAAGAAGAGCGTGGTGGATCCCACCAGGAAGGGCCGTCGCGCCGACACGGGCACGTAGCGGGACGGCGAAGTGGCCGGGACGGGGAGGCGGTGTGGGGGGGCGAGGGAGCCACCCACACCCCCACTCTTGTACTTGCTTGGCCCGGCATCACACAGGGGGAGCAGGGCAGGGGGCGCTATAATGCCTTTGATTACTCAGGAAGGAGGGGGGGGGGAGTGGGGAGGGGATGGTGGAATACCCCACCAGGGAGGGGTGGGAGAGGGAGGGAGGATTTGTTGGGGTGTGTGGATGGAGGGATTATAGATAAAGAGGGAGGGAGAGATGAAGAGAAAGAGCACAGAGAGAGAGAGAGAGAGAGAGAGAGGGATTGAAGGGGTTAGAGAGGGAGGTAGAGGAGTCCCCTTCTCAATCGGACCAGGACGAGAGAAGACCCACGTTTCTGCATGTTCACCGGAAAGAGGGGGATGAAAAGAAAGAAAAGGGTAGATTGGCCCTCCCTAAACCGTGTGTTCATAAAACAACTCTGTCCCTTTGCTCGAAGTTGTTTGATGCCTATTCAACTTGACCTTTGGCCTTGTCTAAGAGGAGGTGGTAAGATAAGACGGAGAGTATTTGAAAGGAGGGGGTAAGACAGAGACAGAGGGGGGTATTTGATTGAGATGCACTCTGCTAGCCACTAGAGGCTTAAAGAGACTCCACGATAAGGCTTTTGTTTTGCTGTCCTCCGGACAACATAAAAGTAGACTGGAACATGAAGATAAACAGAGCCACTATTTAAAGACGTGTTCTCGTAAGATTGAGGCGTTGCCGCTCTATGCTCGAACTACCGGCTTAAATAGGACGACAACAACTTCTGGTCAATTGTGTGTCAATCTCAAGGCTGATACTTTTACATTTGCTTGGTTTTTCTTAAGTCTTTAAAATGGTTCCTTACAGTGGATTTGGGTCAATATCTTGACATTTTAAAAGAGGAATATCAAGAAATGTGCGCGTGCGAGAGGTAAATAACTTAATTGAAGGCTTAGTAATTTTACGATACAAAAGAAAAATAGTGCAACAAAAAAATAAAAAATAAAAAGCTGTGATATGGCTTGATTGTTTGGGTGTGGTATATAAAAATCTTGGACGCTCCCTTTTCAAAAGAAAATAAGTAGGATGTCCTAGTAAAGCATAATGTATATGATTTGGTGAAGCGGTTTTAACTTTTAACATTTCTTCTTAATTTCATTACAATCTTACTCTCATCTAGTCCCCTAGACTCATAAAYGGTTTCAAAAACACAACTCAACTTCGGGCGTCATAATGTCAGTTCGGTACAGAGGATGAGGCAGATCGCCTTGGTTGACCCGCTAYACATTCCCTGTTCAATGAAATCCCRTTTCAATAACTTCATATTTCAAAGATCTCTGGTCCAGTTCAATGACATTGACCCTATAACCTTCTCCCCTTCCAGACTAAGATGACAGATTGTTTTGGTCTGTAGATTGGACGCTCTGTCGACTGGTCGGTCTGTACACTACTCGGTCTGGGATGTAGACCGACTGAGTATGGATTTGGTTCCGACACAGACTTTTTCAAAGGGTATGACGCGATTGAGAGGTAGAGATTGATTGCAAGGTTTTTGATTTGTCGCAGGTAAAAGACATAAAAAGGTCGCAACTTAATCGTTTATTTTTTTGCCTTGATAGAAAGGTAGGCTATCACTGTAGCTGGTCTAGTGTGTAAACAGGTAGTTGATATGCATAATGAGGGAAAGGGAAAAACCAAGGGAGAGAGAAAGGCATAGCAAAATGGCCTTTGATTGTGGCCAAGTGGGATTCTTGTCTCTGGTTATTTTGCTCCCTGGTCGGCTCAATCGTCAGATGAGATAGGAAAAACAAAACATCAAAACGAGAGCAAAAAAAAAACAGCGGAGACGAATATCAAGCAGTCCTAAACTTACTCTGGAGGGCAGCTAGTTTCCTTACTAATTAAAGGGCTGTCCCTTCAGTCCAAACAGCGTCTTAAAAAACGCCAATGTGCTCGTAGACGGACTCTCAGACTTTGTTCTTCCTGGTCGGGGCATCCCTGAGCCAATGGGAGACAAGCAGGAAGTCTCAGAGGCCGATCCCACCTGCTACAGGTGTGTGTCGAAGAAGACGTGTGCACAGGTCAAATTGTGTGTGTCCCTGTAACCTGGAGGTGTCCGTGAGGGTACACATATCCAAAACACCCTTAAAGGTCCTCCTGAAAAATGGTTGGGGAAAAAAAGACAACAAAAAAAAGACCCCCCAAAAAATCTGTGAAGTTGAACCCAGAGAGGAAGGCCTGAAGATTAGAAGCTGTATTCCCTAGTGGGGGGCTGTAGAGCTCCTCCCCAGTGTCTGTAGACTCAAGGCCCAGCTGTGTTAGCTAGCCAAGGAGAGAAAGATGAGGCGGGCTGTTAGTTACATAAGCCTCCGTCTCACTGAGCGAGGCAGCCAGCCAGCCGTTCCCCCAGGACCATTCCTCTACTTCCGTCCCCCAGCGGAGTGCAACGAGAGGGGGGGGGGGGCACACCCTCCCACCACGACCCCTGAGAACCAACGGAGTCTCGGAGTACGAGTCCGAGTGGCTGCGAGACGTTTATGTGACTCTCTAGGGCTACTTCTAGAGGARTGCGTGTGATTCTGTGTGTGAGTTTCTGTGTGTGTCTAACGGTGTTAGCCTCTGTCTATCCGTCTCTACTGTCTGAGTCAGTGTGTGATTCTGTTTGTGTCCGTCTCTCCGTCCGTGTGAGTGTGAAGGGGGAGGGTGGCAGTTAGGAGAGCAGTGTGATAATCTGTAAGAAAGAGAATTTGAATCCAACAGGTTTTCCAACAGGCACGGTCGCTCTCTCCGCCCCCGCTGTGGTGTGACTTGTGATCCTCCTCTTCTTCTCTTTAGCCAGATATGTTGTGGCAGGGCCTCTGGATGTCTGCTGGGACACAGCTCCTAGGAGGAGGGGGGGAGAACAAGGGAGGGGAGAGAGAGACAGATGGGATAGAGGGAAAGAAAAGGGGAGGGTGGGAATAAGAGAGAGGGAGGAAAAGTGTGGGAGAGAGATGCATGTGTTTAGCTTCATCGTGAACCACGGACAATTCTATGTACGGGACGTCATCGTAAACAAACAGCATTCAATGTCGAGCACCAACTAGTCTCGCAGGAATGCTTCGGTTGTTCACCTCGCTTCTGMTGTGTAAGTTACCTGCTGCTGTCACTGTGTGTGCGCACGCGAGTGAGTTCGTCAACCGCGAGTGTGTCTGTGGGCAATATTCTTTTCATTTTCTTCTCTCGGCCAGCAATCATTCTGGTTCTTAAAAACTAATCCAGAAAAACAAGGTGTGTGATTGGGTCTGGCAGATATTCCGTTAGCCGTCCAGGGATTCATCTGGAAGAGTGTGAGAACAAAAATAGATAGATAAGAATGTCCTGTCCCACGTCTCGAAACAGCGTTTGACAAGGTGTTGAGTGGTGACGGTTTTCATGTTCCGCCAAATCAACGGGAGTTGAGTCCTATAACCAGGGCCCCATGTGCCATTCAGACACAGCCAATGTTAGAGGGTGTGAACCGTGAACGCACAGAGTGAGACTGAGTGAATGTGAGTGACTGTGATTCTGGGCCTGCGAAGGACGCCACGGTTGGAAGGAAATGAGAGCACGCCCTTCGAGACAGAGGGTACAACCTGAACTCGCACAAGAACAACGCTCAATTTGCCGTTTTTCCCAGAAGGACCTACCTCCTCTGTTGAAATAAGTTCTCCAGAACACGGCCCCTTGTACAGGTGAGAAGACGGGGATCAGATACAGCACCTGAGATCAAGCTCCATTCAGACTCATGAATTYCACTGAACCGCCACAGAGTCCTAAGTCCTTATTAGAGCGCAAACGCCAGCAGTTATCATCATGACTCGTGAAAAAAAAAAGTGCATTTATAGTGACTAAGCATTTYCCCCCTCAAATCTCAAAGTGCTTTAAATTGTATTGGGTTGAATTGTCTGTTCCTCAACCAATTAGGCGCTCCCTATCTCCCSTTCGACAGTCGAAGTAGTCAACTCACCACCGGTCACTTTGTGACATCCTTCCCAAGGGGTCGTATTCATTAGGCACCAAACAGAAGAAAACAGACAGACAGAGAGGGAGGGACTAACTCAACTAGTCCAATAAAAACGTTTCCATTGCGCAACGCTTTAAAAAAAAGAAGACGTTTTTCTCCAATGTGCCGCCTCTTACCACCGGACAGGTCTGTAATTAGGGTGATGTACTTCTAAAACAGGCTGACTAATAGGGGACACGCCTATAGATATCAGGCTCAGCTATGCCGAGACAGGAAGTGACGGTGACAGTCAGACTGATGACCTGAATCATTCAAACACTAATACACATCCTGTAACATAACCGCCCAGGTTCTTCTTAGTGTACGTCCCAAACGGCACCTCCGTTTCCTTTATAGCGCACTACCTTTCACCTGGGCCCCATCTTTTTATTTGATTTTTTACTACAGGGCCCTGGTCAAAGGTAGTGTACTATAAAGGAACTAGGGTGTAGTTTGGGACACAGCCCAAGTAAGCCTCTTCCGAGCCAGAACGGCGATACCAGCCCCATCTCCTGTTTCTGTAGTGGGAGGCAGCTTGAGGTATAAGTACACCCCCTAGACAGGACGCTACTCTGTCGCAAGGCCTCACCCCCGATCTGTCTCCTTGGATAGTAAGCCTAACCCCCGATCCATCTCCTTGGATAGTAAAGCCTAACCCTAACTGTTAATACTGGACTTAGAGTCTATGACTATCATCTACGACTGATACCTCTCTCGCTCTCCTTACAGAATCTCCATCTCCAACATAAGGAGGAGGGAAAGACAGGATAGTGACAATTATGTATTTATTATAATTTTTTTWATAYWTTTTTTWAATCGCTAGTATGTCTGTAACATATAAACTTCTCTGCTTTGTGCTAAATTCTAATCGAATTTGTAAAATATATAGACCTCTGCTCTGCTTTGGGGCTACGTCCCAATCTAATTCATTAACCTCCTAGTATCCTCATCTCCTTCCCTTCATCATCATGTAGGTAGGTAGGCAGACCAGGAGTTTTCCGACCAGACCAAGGAAAAACCACGGCGCTAGCTAGTTATAGCCAAATAAATAAGGCCCAGAGTTTTCCCTAGTCAGTTCACATGGTCGGGAACACCTCTGGCCTTACTGGTAAGAGAGAGAAGACTGGCTTGTATCACTCAGACCAATGGTTATCGGAGTGAAACAGGTGCTAACCTAGGAGTATTGGGACACAGCATGGATACTGATATAGGCTCTGTTCCAGATGGCATCCTATTCCCTAGAAAGTGCACTACCCTATGGGCCCTGGTCAAAAGTAGTGCACTACATAGGGAGCCATTTGGGACACAAAATAGGTGGTTAGCCTGTAGCAGTAGCATCTTGCCAGGAAAAGGCTGTCTCTGTCAAGACTGTCATAGTACTGAGATCAAGAGAAAGATTACACATAGCGGGCAAAACGGGCACACACACACACACACACCGAGAGTGTCTCTGTCAACATGAGTGTGGATGATTGCCTAAACAGCGGAGTAGGTCTTACTGCCGTGGGGAGAAACAGAAGCACAGACACACAATATGATTCATTGCAGTGCTACGCCCTGCCCGCGTTCACCTCATTTCTGGGGTTGTCTAGGAAATATGCAATCAGAACCTGTCATGTGTGACCAACAATACATATTCTTCCCCTCTACAGCGTAAAAGGTATGTGATCATCTGATGAGGACTAGTGGGTACCAGGTGCTGAGAAATGACTAGATACTCTAACATGACCACAGATGGACTGAGATTATTATATATACAGTACACAAAAGTTAGTACACACCTACTCATTCCAGGGTTTTTCTTTATTTTTACTATTTTCTACATTGTAGAATAATAGTGAAGACATCAAAACTATGAAATAACACATATGGAATCATGTAGTAACCAARTATATTTTAAATTCTTCAAAGTAGCCACCCTTTKCCTTGATGACAGCTTTGCACACTCTTGGCATTCTCTCAACCAGATACATGAGGTAGTCAACTGGAATGCRTTTCAATGAACAGGTGTGCCTTGTTMAAAAAGTTMATTTGTGGAATTTCTTTCCTTCTTAATGCGTTRCAGCCAATCAGTTGTGTTGTGACAAGGTMGGGCTGGTATACAGAAGATAGCCMTATTTGGTAAAAGACCARGTCCATATTATGGCAAGAACAGCTCAAATAAGCAAAGAGAAACAACAGTCCATCACTACTTTAAGACATGAAAGTCAGTCAAWCTGGAAAATTTCAAGAACTTTGAAAGTTTCTTCAAGTGCAGTYGCAAAACCCATCAARCGCTATGATRAAACTGGYTCTCAYGAGGACCGCCACAGGAATGGAAGACCCAGTTACCTCTGCTGCAGAGGATAAGTTCATTAGAGTTACCAGCCTCAAATTTCAGCCCAAATAAATGCTTCACAGAGTTCAAGTAATAGCCCCATCTCAACATCAACTGTTCAGAGGAGACTGCGTGAATCAGGCCTTCATGGTCGAATTKCTGCAAAGAAACCACTACTAAAGGACACCAATCAGAAGAAGAGAGACTTGGACTTACTTGGGCCAAGAAACGCGAGCAAYGGACCAGTGGAAACCTGTCCTTTGGTCTGATGAGTCMAAATATGAGATTTTTGATTCCAACTGCTGTGTCTTTGTGAGACGCAGAGTAGGTGAACGGATGATCTACGCATGTGTGGTTCCCACCGTGAAGCATGGWGGAGGAGGTGTGATGGTGCTTTGCTGGTGACACTGTCAGTGATTTATTTAGAATTCAAGACACACTTAACCAGCATGGCTACCACAKCATTATGCAGCGATATGCCGTCCCATCTGGTTTRCGCTTAGAGGGWCTATCATTTGTTTTTCAACAGGACAATGACCCAAAACACACCTCCAGGCTGTGTAAGGGCTATTTRACCAAGGAGAGTGATGGAGTGCTGCATCAGATGACCTGGCCTCCACAATCAACYGRCTTCAACCCAATTGAGATGGTTTGGGATGAGTTGAACTGCAGAGCGAAGGAAAAGCAGCCAACAAGTGCTCAGCATATGTGGGAAGTCCTTCAAGACTGTTGGAAAAGCATTCCTCATGAAGCTGGTTGAGAGAATGCCAAGAGTTTGCAAAGCTGTCATCAATGCAAAGTGTAGCTACTTTGAAGAAGTAAACTGCGTTTATTTTCAGCAAACTTAACATGTGTAAATATTTGTATGAACATAACAAGATTCAACAACTGAGACATGAACTGAACAAGTTCCACAGACATGCGACTAACAGAAATGGAATAATGTGTCCCTGAACAAAGGGGGAACAACATCAAAAGTAACAGTCAGTATCTGGTGTGGCCACCAGCTGCATTAAGTACTGCATTGCATCTCCTCCTCATGGACTGCACCAGATTGGCCTCCAAATCGATCCCGCTCCAGAGTACAGGCCTCGGTGTAACGCTCATTCCTTCGACGATAAACGCAAATCTGACCATCCCCCCTGGTGAGACAAAACCGCGACTCGTCAGTGAAGACCACTTTTTGCCAGTCCTGTCTGGTCCAGCGACGGTGGGTTCGTGCCCATAGGCGACATGGTTGCCAGTGATGTCTGGTGAGGACCTGCCTTACAACAGCTCTCAGTCCAGCCTCTCTCAGCCTATTGCGGACAGTCTGAGCGCTGATGGAGGGATTGTGCGTTCCTGGTGTAACTCTGGCAGTTGTTGTTGCCATCCTGTACCTGTCCCACAAGTGTGATGTTTGGATGTACCGATTCTGTGGTGTTGTTACATTTGGTCTGCCACTGCGAGGATGATCAGCTGTCTGTCCTGTCTCCCTGTAGCGTTGTCTTAGGTGTCTCACAGTATGGACGTTGCAATTTATTGCCCTGGCCACATCTGCAGTCATCATGTCTCCTTGCAGCATGCCTAAGGCACATTCACGCAGATGAGCAGGGACCCTGGGCATCTTTCTTTTGGTGTTTTTCAGAGTCAGTAGAAAGGCCTCTTTAGTGTCCTAAATTTTCATCACTGTGACCTTAATTGCCTACCGTCTGTAAGCTGTTAGTGTCTTAACTAACGTACCACAGGTACATGTTCATTAATTGTTTAAGGTTCATTGAACAAGCATGGGAAACAGTGTTTAAACCCTTTACAATGAAGATCTGGGAAGTTATTTGGATTTTTATGAATTATCTTTGAAAGACATGGTCCTGAAAAAGGGACGTTTATACACACACACACACACACACGCAAGAAAAAAGTATGTGAAACCTTTGAAATTACCTGGATTTCTGCAAAAAAATGGTCATAAAATCAAATCAAAAGTCACAACAATAGACACACACAGTCTGCTTAAACTAATAACACACAAATTATTGTATTTTACTTGTCTATATTGAATACATCATTTAAACATTCACAGTGTAGGTTGGAAAAAGTATGTGAACCCCTAGGCTAATGACTTATCCCAAAAGCTAATTGGTGTCAGGAGTCAGCTAACCTGGAGTCCAAACAATGAGACGAGATTGGAGATGTTGGTTAGTGTTGCCCTGCCCTACGCAAAACACTCACAAAATGTGAGTTTGCTATTCACATGAAGCATTGCCTGATGTGAACCGTGCCTCGAACAAAAGAGATCTCAGAMGACCTAAGATTAAGAATTGTTGACTTGCATAAAGCTGGAAAGGGTTACAAAATTATCTCTAAAAGCCTTGATGTTCATCAGTCCACGGTAAGACGAATTGTCTATAAATATTGAGTTCAGCACTGTTGCTACTCTCCCTAGGCCTGGCTGTCCTGCAAAAATGACTGCAAGAGCACAGCGCAGAATGCTCAATGAGGTTAAGAAGAATCATAGAGTGTCAGCTAAAGACTTACAGAAATCTCTGGAACATGCCAACATCTCTGTTGACGAGTAAACGATACGTAAAACACTAAACAAGAATGGTATTCATGGGAGGACAACACAGAAGAAGCCACTACTGTCCAAAAAAAACACATTTCTGCACGTCTGAAGTTTGCAAAAGGAAGGAACACACAACACTATGTATGGAGAAAAAAAGGCACAGCACACCAACATCAAAACCTCATCCCAACTGTAAAGTATGGTGGAGGGAGCATCATGGTTTGGGTCTGCTTTGCTGCCTCAGGGCCTGGACAGCTTGCTATCATCGACGGAAAAATGAATTCCCAAGTTTATCAAGACATTTTGCAGGAGAATGTAGGCTGTCTGCCAATTGAAGCTCAACAGAAGTTGGGTGATGCAACAGGACAACGACCCGAAAACACAATAGTATATCAACAACAGAATGGCTTCAACAGAAGAAAATATGCCTTCTGGAGTGGCCCAGTCAGAGTCCTGACCTCAACCCGATTGAGATGCAGTGGCATGACCTTAAGAGAGCGATCCACACCAGACAAAATGTCAAAATTCCTCCTGACCGTTGTGCAGGTCTGATCCGCAACTACAGAAAACGTTTGGTTGAGGTTATTGCTTCCAAAGGCGGGTCAACCAGTTATTAAATTCAAGGGTTCACATACTTTTCCCACCCTGCACTGTGAATATTTACACGGTGTGTTCAATAAAGACATGACAACTTAATTGTGTGGGTGTTATTAGTTTAAGCAGACGCTGTTTGTCTACTGTTGCGACTTAGATAAAGATCAGGTCAAATTGTATGACCAATTTAAGCAGGAATCCAGGTCCTTCCGAAGGGTTCACATACTTTCTTGCCGCTGTATATATGTAGTCTGGATCTACTACAAAACCTAGAACCTTGGCGTCACCCATCTATCTTCACTTATGCTTTTCTACCGTAATCCTGTTAAACCTGTCATCAAACTTCAAGGGATCAAGGATGCATTTTACAAGTATTCTCCTAAACGGGTCTGTGTTCAACTCTCTAGTGTCTCTCTCTCTCTTGCTGGTGTCCACTGTCTAGGAGAAGTCTTGACTTCTGGACCATTGACCTAGCTGTGGAGGACCTCCCGCCGACTCAACCAACAAACTAGCTGCTTCATCTGGGATTTTCCCCCTCAATTCGTCTTTCCTCGCCTTTCTCAAATCACATTGGAGGGGAGAAGATCCAAGGTACCTCCCCTCAGGCCTTCTCCGCCAATGCGTTTTGAGGAGGCGAGGAGATGCTTTGAAGACTGACACAGATAACCGCTGAGAGGGAGAAACTGAAACCTAGCCTATTCTGACACAGTCAGATTCCACGAGGATTAGCTAATGATCAACATCACTTCCTCTTCTTTTCAGGTGGCTGCTGGGTAAAACAAGCTGATGCCTTCCTTGTAGGGCATGCTCACCTACATCATCACACTCAGCGGGGAACAATGTAATTGGACGCAACGGTGTAAATGTGTACGTGTGTGCACAACAGCTGTGCGTCTGCCTCTAGGCTACATGCCCTCATTGCTCAGGGACATTGAACTCCCTATCTCTCTGTCTCTACATGTTCAGCCATCATTCCATTTACATGACCCCCCCCCATCCATGGGGAATAATGAAGTACATTCATTAATTCATTCAAAAAACACCCCTTGACTGTCACACTACATCTGGTGCTTGAAACAATATACACAACTGACAAACCAAAGTCCTTACAGTTCCTTCTTGCAACAAAATATACTTATGATCTGAGTAGGGCTGTGACATGATGGAATTTTGGATGATGGTAATTGGCCAGCCAAATGACCACAGTCTCCATATTAACCGTTACAATAGCAAATAATAATACAATTCAAATGTATATTATTTTTGACGCACATTTTCCCCTCTCCTCCTGACTGCATGCGCTGTCATAGGTTGTATTTCTACCTTTCTACATGTGCTCAATTGCTACAACACCTTGCTTGTTTTAGCAAGGAGCAACAAATCTTCATCACGTTGTTAAGAATCCATGTTACCGCACAAAAAGGCACGAATACCCGGCCATCTCGTCTCGTCCGTAAAATAAAAAAACKTTAAAAACGTTATTTTTTTACGCTGAGACCACCCTGCATCTACGACAACACATTCAGAAAGGTTTTCGTTCCCTTATCACTTCGTAGGTGTGAGTGAGTTCCCCACCCTGCCCAAAAGAACTGGTTTCCATGGAGACGTCTGACCAAAGCTGCCCCGGATGCTGTGGAAAGGGGGCCTTGACACAAAAGTGAACCGATGACAAACAAAACACTGAGGTTAGGTGGAAATAATGAGTGTATACTGTGGGATACAATACACATAGACCCAATAAACAAGGCAGTTGAGTACACTCATGAACACAATGACTGTTTCCTCCTTCCCTCATCGGCCGCAGTAGCGCCCAGCCSGCCACGACTGTTGGCACAGGCTCCTCTCTTTACTAGCTAGGTTTCCATCCAATTGGCAACAGATTTCCATGAGAATATTCAAAAAAAATCGGCATAAAAACAATATGCCCATTTCCCCACCAGGGCGTAGTGCACATAAAAATTACCTTTGCGGTGAAATTCCCATGTACCGAATAAAAAGTACAAGTTAAATGGGTTTCCAATCACATTTTCAACTCCACTGACGGTTTTGTGACAAAAGAAATTGCGCTATATAGCCAATGCCCCCCTCTGGTATTGGCACATGCGCTCTAGCCAATAGCTAGCAGATACAGGTCCGGTATAGTATAGCCTACAAAATGAGATTATTATAGACAAAATAGCGGATTATTTATATTTGTCCAACCGCAGTCAAGCATCAATTATGTCAGCAGAATAAGACAGCAAAAAAATTGTGTTTGGAAAGGAGCATCAAGCTCATCACGTGCACCACCCTGTGAAGTTCRTCATTTATTTAATCTGTAACCTAATAAACTGCTTTATTCCCAGAATCACATCGGGAGGATCAAACAAAATATCATCACGTGACTCCAAATTAACTTCGATATGATGGTTATTATATCAGTATTTCTGCAAACAGCCATTTCCACCGCCATTTCTTACATCATTCATTTTACAGACACAAAAAGATCCCACATTGTCTTGCGTATTTTGTTTTTGTCGGCATTTGAAAAGTTTTACCGACAAATTTGCTGTTCTCATCAGGCCTGTAGAGACACGTTTAATCCAACATGGACTTTACCTCACATTAAAAAAAAGGTTGTATGGAAACCTGGTTACTGTAATATATTAAACACCACCACTAACAAATTMTCCTGGACCAGCGRGGTAGCTGAGGAGAAGYGCATACATTTGCATTCAAATGGACTGCGTGCGTATCGTGATCGATGGGGTGGCAGAGGTCTGGAGCCCAGAGTGAGTCGTCGCGCCCCGGAGCCTGGAATCCGCTGGCAGCGACACACATGAGTACAGCTGTTCACTCCCTGAGTGTATCATTCAATCCCCATTCATCAGAATGGAGGTGACGATCGGATGTGTCCCAATACTCTTGAATAGCTTCAGCTCCTCATCTCCTTTTGTTTGATACATGCCCCTTCTATATTCCCTCTCTGAATTATCTTTCCTTCCCTTACAAGGAGGATCTACTGCGACCTCACAGCTCATTTGTATCTTATCCACCATTTATCCTGCAAACTTCACACGTTTCAAGGTGGACCCTGCCTGCAGAAACACACGTTTTATTCCTGCACAAAACACCATCTAAATAGCTGAAGGGGAGATGACAATCACGTGTTCAGTCCTCAACAGGATCCCCTGTCAAGTGTTACCACACAAGCATGTGCTACTAGGGCTAGGCAACACCCCCACACAAAACTGCAGGTTGGTAACTGGTCTGCCACGGGATAGRCCTTAGTGCAGCATGTGATTTGACATTATGAGGTGGACATCATGCTGCATATGTAGCCAGSGGGACAATAATAGTGAAAGGAGTTAAATCACAAACGTGACTTTTTGGGGACTTGGTAAATACTAGCTAGCACACCTCCAAATTGTGTGTATGGTTTGACACACGCAGGCATTGAGCCTCATGTAATCCCACGATTATATTGGCACACCTGGGGTAGCGAAATATTCCATTCATGTAGTCTGAAAAACCATACAAGCTGACAAATGGTTGGATAATCTAAAATGGGTAGGTAGGCTATATACAATTCTACGTTTCTCCTAAATCTGTGATACCGAAGCTTCGTCAACCGATCGAAAAGGTTAGTTTGTGTTTACGTCCAGTGAAAAAATGCGATATGATTTGAAACCCTTTCTCATTCTCTTTGACAAACCCATTCCGTCTATTTTTGGGTGTGTATCGCTGCGGTTCCACTCTTTCTCTCTTGTATAGGCCTCAAAACGGATCCCCGAACTCACTCTCCTGTCTAGGTTGAGAAAAGATACCTTCAAACCTGGGGTCGACGCAGCGGCACAGCCCGATGTGTTCTGACGGCCCGGCCTTGCTCGAATCGAGATGACACCCTAAACCACAACTCGTTTGAGGTTAGCGTAATAAATATTAGTTAGCCTCACATCGAGGTATGGTTGGCTGTATGGACGTTGACTCCGATTCAACAACTTTGCCCCGACAATATAGACATGAACGTTACTGTCTACAGTGTTAGGTGAGAGTCGGTTATGGTAACGTTSGCTAACTATGAATTGACTAAAGTTACTAGTCTATGACTAACTAAAGTCCCCTGTAAAAATGTAGTTAGCTTCAGTGGTACGGAATGGATATTTTTCTAGTCATTTCTGGTGGCTAACTAACTACTAGTTAGATAGGAAACTGTGCTAGCTTGGTGGCAACACCTGAGCGTTTGAACTACCTAGCCAGCTATCGTTGGATACCACCTTTAACCAGCTAGCTACAGTAACATTAGCTCATAGGTTCATTTTCACAACAGCATTTTGACAAACCTGGCAAGTCATTTACCTGTAACGTTAGCTATATGGATTCACACCGGCTCCGTGACTGAATAAATCCCAAAACGGTTGAATGTCCTCCGTTGGTAGATTAGATTGATAACCGTTTTAATCTCCATACGAAGTTTTGGTGCTGGGTCCTCTGTGTTAGCAATTTGGCTMGATAGCTACATTGTCCTTCTCCATTACGGTACAGTATACGCCTAAAAGATAAGTATCTAAGCTGTTCGTTTTCACTGGTCGAAGCCTTCGGTGCATGTGTTTAGAAAACGGCTAGGCGTGTTTTAATCCAAGACACGAACGATATCGGCAGGTAGATTGTACGGAGGTGCCCGAAGCCGATACATATTTTCAGCACCAACCCGAGTGCAGAGGTCCACTGTCCATGAACCTCTCTCCGAGAAGATATTGAAATCCCGCCTCCTTCCTTGCTATTGGAAAGTTTGTCTGTCAACCAAGAAGTGGATGCTAATGGAGAATATTCTATTGTACATTATAAACTGGGTGGTCGAGCACTGAATGCTGATTGGCTGAAAGCCGTGGTATATTTAAGCAATAACGCACGGGGGTGTGGTATATGGCCAATATACCACAGCTAAGGGCTGTTCTAATGGACACAGCCCGTAGCTATGGTTTATTGGCTATATACCACAACCCCCCGAGGTGCCTTATTGCTATTATAAACTGGTTACCAATGTAATTAGAGCAGTAAAAATAAATGTTTTGGTAACCAGTTTATAATAGCAATAAGGCACCTCAGGTGTTTATGGTATATTGCCAATGTACCATGGCTAAGGGCTGAATCCAGGCAATAGTGGCATATTGGCCAAATACCACACCACCTAAAATGATTGCTTAATTAGACAATTTCATTGATCCTTAAATGAAATCTCCACACCTGGGACACCGGGTCATACAAAACGAACTTGCCCACTCATCAGTAGAGATAAAGACCAATACATCATGTCATGTGTTGGTCAATCAATGTCCATAAAAGATACTCTCCCAAAATAAATACTTGTATTTTGACTACCAACACACAAATACAATTAGGTATTTATTGGGTAAGTGGTTTCAGCCTGGCTATTCCTACTGCATGATTGACAGGTAGGCCTTGACTGAAAGGGGGGTGCTGAAAAACCCTCTGACACACTGACATACTAAACACTGTGTGTATTTGTGTGTGTTTACTGTCTCAGTGGGCACGTAAACACACACGCCAGGGGATTAAACCGACAGCAGGAGTTTTGGATAAGCCCACCCAACCCCTCTCCACGCACACGC
>NW_019957627.1:469460-488250 GCF_002910315.2 Salvelinus sp. IW2-2015 | reverse complement strand
TCATAGAGAAAGCTATTGTAGCAACCCTAACTCAACACCTAGCGACCTCGTCAAGAAGTTCAGACATCTTGGTGTAACAGTTATAAGGTGTTGGCTTGACAGTCGCTGGACCCAGGTTTGAGTCCAGCTCAGGGCTTCCCCCTGAATTCACTACACTATGAATACAAGGACTGGCCATGCATGATGTCATAATGATAGTTTAACCAGATTTCTAGGCTATATAGTATATTCTAGAATTCATCCATGATGTCATAATGATAGTTTAGCCAGGTTTCTAGGCTATATAGTATATTCTAGAATTCATCCATGATGTCATAATGATAGTTTAACCAGGTTACTAGGCTATATTGTACATTCTAGAATTGCCAGTGTAGATTTCCTGTGCGGGGAAAATTATTAGAGCTGTTGATAAGTCATTGTATAATATTCAGCCAATTTTTTTTCATGCCTTTACATTAAAGGCAAGGCATACCTAGATTCAATTACATTCATGAATTGGTTTGAAACCTTTGTTTTAAACCCTTCTCAAAGTTGGTGTCTTGACGGATTTATAGAAAATGGTTTGTCATGAAACACAATTTTTTATTTATATAAATGTAACCTTTATTTAACTAGCCAAGTCAGTTAAGAACAAATTCTTATTTACAATGACTGCCTACCCTGGATGACGCTGGGCCAATTGTGCGCTGCCCTATGGGACTCCCAATCACGGCCGGTTGTGATTCAGCCTGGATTTGATCCAGGGTGTCTGTAGTGGCGCCTCAAGCACTGAGATGCAGTGTCCTCTGCGCTACCTGGGAGCCCCAAAATCATGTTTCTAGTGCTGTCCCCAACTAAAATACATCTTGGTCAACCAAGAGTCATCTGTTCTTTCTACCAATCGCCACATGTGTTTTTATAAAATCTATATGTACTGAACTTGTCTGATGCTTTAAGCACGCTGTTTGATTAAATAAATAAGACACACAAATGACTAGAGGGAGCCGGTCGTCAACACAACCCGGCCGGAGGGAGCCGGTCGTCAACACAACCCGGCCAGAGGGAGCCGGTCGTCAACACAACCCGNGGGGGGGGGGGCAGCCATGAGTCTCTGCTGCTTTAACTGTTGGAGTAAAGGGCTTGTTGGGTTGAGTGAATGTGACATTAGGGGGGGCCATGGTGACTTCCGGCCCTCCCTGGAAGCTCAGTGTGCCCCTATTAAGGTCTAACTGGCAGCCTGTGCTCCTAAGAAAGTCCAACCCCAGGATACAAGGGTCCTGCACTGCCGCCACCCACACAGGGTGACGCGCTGGGCTCATGGCTGTAAATTTCCACTGTCCACTCATTGAAAGTGCTGTATCTCCCTCATTTTTCAGAGTAAAAGCCTGAAACAATGCCTAAAGACTGGCCACATGTAGAAGAAGCCATAGAGATCGTGAACTGGGTCCTAAGTCTTTGTATGGTGGATAGGCTTTCAATGGAAAAACAGCCTTTCAAAATAATTGTACTTCCTGGATGGATTTTCCTCAGGCTTTCGCCTGCCACATCAGTTCTGTTATATTCACAGACATTATTTTAACAGTTTTGGAAACTTTAGAGTGTTTTCTATCCAAATCTACTAATTATATGCTAGCTATTATATCCTAGCTTCTCGGCCTGAGTAGCAGGCAGTTTAATTTGGGCACGCTTTCATCCAAAATTCCGAATGATGCCCCCTACCCTAGTGAAGTTAAGCATTCTGTTTGATTAAATAATTAAGACACACAAATGACTCTAATTCATAACTAGAGGGAGCCGGCCGTCAACATAACTTGACTAGAGGGAGCCGGCCGTCAACATAACCTGACTAGAGGGAGCCGGCCGTCCCCCCTCCGCTGCTGGACTTCGTAAATTCTGCCGTTCTGCTCCTGAAGTTTTCAGTAATAGACTAATAGACTACAGATAGATAGACTAATAGACTAGTAATAGACTACACCAGTAGTTGGCAACCTTTTCCAGTTGGAGTGCCAATTTATCTGACCATTTCTGCCAATCTGTGTGCCAGTTATGATTTTCATATGCACATTTTCGTGGAACAGTTTCATTTAATTTATAATAGTATCTCAAAATGATTGTCTGTGATTAATCTACATAATATCTAAATCTAAATGAAAATGATACAAATCTAAAAGTAACTTTTATTGCCATGGCCAACTATGTAAAAAAAATTGCCTACATAAAGCCAACAAATAAAAACATTGCATTCTGAAAATATCCTGATAAAAATAATTATCCTAGAAATCACATTGGCTGCACAAGGCCTGTCTACAACAAACTTGAAACATTGTATCAACTATCAACTGGGTCAGGAAACTCTGATAACAAGCTGGCAACATTGTATAAAATATTCTAGGCCCTCAGTTTCCTGCTCCAGTGAGTTATGGACAGACACAGCTGTAGGCTATTTGTGCAAAGGATAAGAAGTAATCAGGTATTTTATGACATTTCCACTMGATCAGAGCATTACATTTTTCCCTTTTATGCCGAGTGGTTATCGAAAGGGCGAGAGCTGGAAATATTTTACGAAAATACTTTGAGGAACTATTGTCATTCGCAATTGATTTTTATTAGACTTTGTTTACTTGCTGTTTGGAGGTGAAGAAAAAGTTACTTTGAGAAGCTCCACAACTCATTAGTGGTGCAGTGTTAAGACAATGAGAAATACTATCAGACATCCCCAAATGGGCACATTTATAGACCTACATTTGTGTGCAGGCCAGATAGATTAATCCTACTTCTATATGGGTAATCGGGTGTGCGTCCTTACTCAACATTGACAGGAGTGTTTCAAACAAAAGACAATGAATAAATTGACAAAACTGACGCATCTTGTAGGGTCAGGTCTGGGCGGTCTGCCAGAGGCCGTTTCATTTAGTGTCGGTTGGGGAATGATTGTATTTCCCCATAGTATGTTGTACCGAAGTTGACGGACTGAAAGGGAGTGTAACTTTGATTATAATTACACTTCCCTCAACGAGGGAAACGAGGTACAACAACTGTTTGTCCCCGACCTTCCTGGGTCGGTGAAGAGCGGTAATAAATTTAAGGAATAAATCCAATAAAGCCTCACACTCATCACCTGTGGAAGGCGGGGCTTCCAGCGAGGCGTGGATTTGATAGTATGTTTTACCTAGTTTCCCTCCTTCAGGGAACAGTAGTTATAGTCATAACGTTACGCTTGTCATATGATGAACTTCAACTTAAATACGGGATCTTGCTGTCGGACAGTTTTTTTGTATTCTGAAATGCACTTGAACTATGTATCATTTAGTGGCTCCTTATGTTACGCTGGGAAAACAGTTTTCATGTGCACAGAAATACAAAATAATTTCAGAGTTTGCTAAATCCAATGGTTTTTAACTGAGTCATCTTGTAATCCAAGATGGCGTAGCATTAAGACGTGTTTGTTGTAAATGGTATGTTCCTTTTGGTATTTTTTTGTATATATTGCAATATATTTCAAGCTTTTTCCATTTTTAAATTAAATATACCTTCCGGCAACCCGCTTCACCCAATGTGATACGGATCTGCTATTTTCTTTAGACCTTATAGCTAGAACCTCCATCAGAAGCTAGCCATCAGAAGCTAACCAGCTAATTAGCTACTAGCTATTTAGTCATTGTTAGCCACTGCTAGCGGCCTTTACCTTTTTAGCTCAGACACCAGCCGCTTTTAGCTTGGATAATACATGCCAGTCTGCACAGCGCGATATCAACCCTGAGCATATCGGACTGTTTTTCTCCACTACATCACCGTTCTCCTGCTGTAAGCTCTGGACCATTACACCGGATAATCGCAGCTAGCTAGCTGCCACCGAGTGGCCCAGCCCCGAAGCTAGCCTTGAACCAGGCCCATCTCCCGGCTTGCTCAGTGGACCTTATGATCACTCGGCTACACAGCTGATGCCTCCCAGACTCTTCACTAAGACGACTAGAAGCCACTACATCACCGGATTCCTGCCGTAAATTCTGGACCTTTGCACCGGATTGGCTATAGTGGCTAACGCCCTTGCCCCGAAGCTAGCACCAGTTAACCTCGAGCCAGGTGCATCTCCCGGCTAGCAAACAAATTTACTCCAGCTACAATACCTCTTTTGCCAATTGGCCTGGACCCTTTGTCGACACGGAGCACAGCCGATCCATCACGGTCTGCCGACGCAATTCCGTCTGATGTGCCCTCAATCAGCCTTTGCCAGACGTCGGTGAGGCTCTTGTCCCGAAGCTAGCACCAGTTAGCCTCGAGCCAGGCTCATCTCCCGGCTAGCGTAGTAATGACTACCTAACGGCTTCCCTGGTTCATATATTGCTGTTCACTGGACCCTATGATCACTTGGCTACATAGCTGATGCCTGCTGGACTGTTCATTAATCACGGTACTCCATTTTGTTTATCTGTCAGCCCCAGCCTCAAACCCCAGCCTCGAACTGTGTGTAGTTAACTGACCCTCTCTGTCCATTCATCGCCATTTTACCTGTTGTTGTCTTAGCTGATTAACTGTTGTCTTACCCGTTGTTGTCTTAGCTAGCTCTCCCAATCAACACCTGTGATTGCTTTATGCCTCGCTTTATGTATCTCTCTAATGTCAATATGCCTTGTATACTGTTGTTTAGGGTAGTTATCATTGTTTTATTTTACTGCAGAGCCCCTAGTCCCACTCAACATGCCTCAGAGAACTCTTTTGTCCCACCTCCCACACATGCGGTGATCTCACCTAGCATAACTGGTGCCTCCAGAGATGCAACATCTCTTATCGTCACTCAATGCCTAGGTTTACCTCCACTGTACTCGCACCCTACCATACCCGTCTGTACATCATGCCTTGAATCTATCCTACCACGCCCAGAAATCTGCTCCTTTTATTCTCTGTTCCCAACGCACTAAGTGACCAGTTCTGATAGCCTTTAGCCGTACCCTCATCCTACTCCTCTGTTCCTCGGGTGATGTAGAGGTGAACCCAGGCCCTGTGTGTCCCCGGGCACTCTCATTTGTTGATTTCTGTAACCATAAAAGCCTTGGTTTCATGCATGTTAACATCAGAAGCCTCCTCCCTAAGTTTGTTTTACTCACTGCTTTAGCACACTCCGCCAACCTTGATGTCCTTGCTGTGTCTGAATCATGGCAAAAATTCAGAAATGTCCATCCCCATCTACAACATTTTCAATCAAGATAGAACTGCCAAAGGGGGAGGAGTTGCAATCTACTGCAGAGATTGTTCTATCATACTTTCCAGGTCCATGCCCAAACAGTTCAAGCTTCTAATTTTAAAAATTAATCTCCAGAAATAAGTCTCTCACTGTTGCTGCCTGTTACAGACCCCCCTCAGCTCCTGGTTGTGCCCTGGACACCATATGTAAATTGATTGCCGCCTTTCTATCTTCAGTTCGTTCTATTAGGTGACCTAAACTGGGATATGCTTAACCTTTTACGGGGGCAGCCGACACCGGTACACTTATGACAACATCCAGCTCAAAGTGCAGGGCGCGAAATTCAAAATCAATTTTTTTTTTTATATTTAACTTTCACACATAACAAGTCCAAGACACCAGATGAAAGGTGCACATCTTGTGAATCAAGCCAACATGTCCGATTTTTTAAATGTTTACAGGGAAGACAAAATATGTAAATCTATTAGCTAACCACGTTAGCAAAAGACACAACTTTCTAACTCCATCAGTTTCTTACTCCATCAGGTGCTATCACAAATTCGACCAAATACAGATATAAATAGCCACTAACCAAGAAACAAATTAATCAGATGACAGTCTGATAACTATTTATTGTATAGCATATGTTTTGTTCGAAAAAATTAGCATATTTCATGTATAAACCATAGTTTACATTTCAGCTACAATCCGAAATTGCACCGAAAGCAGCCATAATATTTACAGACACACAACGTCAAATAGCTAATTACTCATCATAAAACATTTCTGAAAAATACATAGTCTGCAGCAATTGAAAAGACAGAGCATCTTGTGATTCCAAACAATATTTCCGATTTTATTAAATGTTTTACAGCAAAACAAATGTACGCTATATTAGCGTAGCTACAATAACAGACACAATGTGCGCCCACGGCCAGTTCACATGCACGACAGATATATGAAATAACATCATAAAATGGGTCTTACTTTTGCTGATCTTTTCATCAGAATGTTGAAGAAGGTGTCCTCTGTCCAGATAGTCGTGCTTCGATTCAGAATGGCAAATTTCCCTCTTCAATTAGCATTTGCACAGCCGCAGTGGCATAAATTTCTCCAAGTAAACACAGTCAGAGACGGAACACGGCAAAACTCCAGAATAAAAGTTTCAATAATCTGATTAAACTATATTGAAAAAACATACATTACGATGAAATGTGGTCACATGTATCAAAAAAAAATCGACCGGAGATGTTAGCCGTTCGTTACCAAGGCAAAACAGAAGTCAATCCCACTTCCTTCAGAGTACCGGAAGTGCACGGTCACGTCAAAGAAATAGTTTTTTTTCCACCACAGAACAGATGAGCACACAAAATTTCTTCTCTGAAATCCTCTTTACACCAATAGGAAGGCGTATAGATGTTCAGCAGACTCCTAATTGTCAAGACCATGTATAGAGCATCAAGTTGAAAAGAGCATAGATTTCTGACATTCACTTCCTGGTCAGGAAAAGTGTTGCAGAAGGACTTCTGTTTCACTCAGAGAATAATTCCAACTGTTTAGAAACTAGAAAGGTTTTCTATCCAAGAAGAATAATAAATATTCATATTGTACGAGCAAGATTTGAGTAGGAGGCCGTTTGAAATGGGCACGATTTCACTGGCTACTCAACACTTTGCCTTGCAGCCATAAGAAGTTAACCTCTCTAGGAGGTGTGGGACGCTACCGTCCCACCTGGCAAATCCAGTGAAATTGCAGAGCGCCAAATTCCAAAACAGAAATACTCATTATAAAATTCATAAAACATACAAGTGTATAACATCAGTTTAAAGAATGACAGTTACCACCAAGTAGAGGAGTTACACAAGTCAGAAATAGCAATAAAACTAATCACTTACTCTTGATGATTCATATCGTTCACTCACAAGACTCCCATTTACTCAATAAATGTTTGTTTTGTTCGATAAAGTCTCTTTATATCCAAAAACCTCAGTTTGTTCAGTAATCCACAGGCTCAAAGGCAATCACAACATCCAGACGAAAAATCCAATAGTATCAGTAAAGTTTGTAGAAACATGTCAAACGATGTTATAATCATCCTCAGGTTGTTTTTAGCCTAAATAATAGATACATTTCAAAGGTAAACAAGAACGGCGCATTCTGGGACACTGAATGGTTCACTCATTCGAGGTGGTCTTACTCTGTCAATTTTCAGAATACAAGCCTGAAACAATTTTTAAAGACGTTGACATCTAGTGGAAGCCATAGGAAGTGCAATTTGAGTCCCAAGTCAATGGAATGTATAGCAGTGCAATGGAAAACTACAAAAATATAAAAATCCCACTTCCTGGATGGTGTTTCTCAGGTTTCGCCTGTCATATCAGTTCTGTTATACTCACAGACATTATTTAACAGTTTTGAAACTTTAAGTGTTTCTGTCCAAATCTACCAAGTTTACTTTGGGCACGCTTTTCATCCGGAGGTAAAATACCCTAGTGAGGTTAACACCCCCGCCTCCTACAATCCAAGCTAGATGCCCTCAATCTCACACAAATTATCAAGAAACCACCAGGTACAACCCTAAATCGTAAACATTGGCACCTCATAGATATTATCCTGACCAACTTGCCCTCCAAATACACCTCTGCTGTTTTCAATCAGGATCTCAGGATCATTGCCTGCATCCGTTATGGGTCCGCGGTCAAACGACCACCCTCATCACTGTCAAACGCTCCCTAAAACAACTTGCTGCAGCAGGCTTTCTAATGACCTGGCCCGGGTATCCTGGAAGGATATTGACCTCATCCGTCAGTAGGGGATGCCTGGTTGTTTTTTATTGTAATTTCCTCACCAGCCTTAAATAAGCATGCCCCTTCAAAAAATGTAGAAACTAAGAAAGATATAGCCCTTGGTTCACTCCAGACCTGACTGCCCTCGACCAGCACAAAAACATCCTGTGGCCGTACTGCACTAACATCGAATAGTCCCCGCGATATGCAACTTTCAGAGAAGTCAGGAACCAATACACACAGTCAGTTAGGAAAACAAAGGCTAGCTTTTTCAAACAGAAATTTGCATCCTGTAGCTCTAACTCCAAAAAGTTTGGACACTGTAAAGTCCATGGAGAACAAGGTTCCTAAAGATTGGAAAGCTGCCGCGGTCATCCCCCTCTTCAAAGGGGGTGACACTCTAGACCCAAACTATTTACAGACCTATATCCATCCTGCCCTGCCTTCTAAAGTCTTTGAAAGTCAAGTTAACAAACAGACACTGACCATTTGAATCCCACCGTACCTTCTCGCTGTGCAATCCAGTTTCCGAGCTGGTCACGGGTGCACCTCAGCCACGCTCAAGTACTAACATCATAACCGCCATTGATAAAAGACAGTACTGTGCAGCCGTCTTCATCAACCTGGCCAAAGCTTTCGCCTCGTGCAATCACCGTATTCTTATCGGCAGACTCAATAGCCTTGGTTTCTAAAATGACTGACTCGCCTGGTTTCACCAACTACTTCTCAGACAGAGTTCAGTGTGTCAAATCGGAGGCCTTGTCTTACCTCTGGCAGTCTCTATGGGGTAGCCACAGGGTTCAATTCTCGGACCGACTCCTTTTCTGTATATACCAACGATATTGCTCTTGCTGCGGGTGATTCCTTGATCCACCTCTACGCAGACGACACCATTCTGTTACATCTGGACCTTCTTGGACACTGTTGTTAACAAACCTCCAAATGAGCTTCGATGCCATACAACACTCCTTCTGTGGCCTCCAACTGCTCTTAATTAAACGTTAGTAAAACAAAATGTGTGCTCTTCAACCAATCGCTGCCCGTGCCCGCCCGTCCAGCAACACTACTCTGGACGGTTCTGACTTAGAATATGTGGACAACTATAAATACCTAGGTGTCTGGCTAGACTGTAAACTGTCCTTCCAGACTCACATAAGCATCTCCAATCCAAAATTACATCTAGAATCGGCTTCCTATTTCGCAGCAACGCCTCCTTCACTCACGCTGCCAAACATACCCTCGTAAAACTGACTATCCTACCGATCCTTGACTTTGATGATGTTATTTTCAAAATAGCCTCCAACACTCTACTCAGCAAACTGGATGCAGTTTATCACCGTGCCATCAGTTTTGTCACCAAAGCCCCATATACCACCCACCACTGCGACCTGTATTCTCTCGTTGGCTGGCCCTCGCTACATATTCGTCGCTAAACCCACTGGCTCCAGGTCATCTATAAGTCTTTGCTAGGCCGCCTTAACTCAGCTCACTGGTCACCATAGCAACATCCACCCATAGCACACGCTCCAGGAGGTATATCTCACTGGTCATCCCCAAAGCCAACACCTACTTTGGCCGCCTTTCCTTCCAGTTCTCTGCTGCCAATGACTGGAACGAATCGCTGAAGTTGGAGACTTATATCTCCCTCACTAACTTTAAGCATCAGCTATCTGAGCAGCTTACCGATCGCTGCAGCTGTACATAGCCCATCTATAAATAGCCCATCCAACTGCCTACCTCATCCCCATGTTTTTCTTTACTTTTTTTGCACACCAGTATTTCTACTTGCACATCATCATCTGCACATCTATCACTCCAGTGTTCATTTGCTAAATTGTAATTACTTCGCTACTATGGCCTATTTATTGCCTTATTGCCTTTATTGCCGCTGTACTCCATTTGCACTCACTGTACATATATTTTTCTATTGTGTTATTGACTGTACGTTTGTTTATCCCACGTGTAACTCTGTGTTGTTGTTTTTGTCACACTGCTTTGCTTTATCTTGGCCGGGTCGCAGTTGTAAATGAGAACTTGATCTCAGCTGGCCTACCTGGTTAAATAAAGGTTAAATAATTTTTTGAAATAAATACAAATCCTAACTATATTGATAACACCCAAATGGATACTCTCATTAAAGCGGTTCTTGAATAATTACACATAATTCTTAATACTGAAGCTGTTTTGTTAGTCACATGTTCAACTATCATCAGCTGATCCAGGAAATAATTTTCTGAATGACAGTCAAATGACAAACATCACGACATGCAACAACAACCAAAGTHCTTCTTCATTCATTACTCTGGTAAAGACAGTTATGCCGTGCTCTACGTTGGATCCAACATCCGTAACATATTGATGTTTATAATGTGTTATTGTCTGCTTGATTTACTGTAGGGTCTCGTTAGTCTGTTTGTGCTCAGAGATACTTAGCTCATAATGTGTACAGAACTGTTCCTTGATGGATAGGCTATTGTACAACACACAGAGCTATTTTCCTATATTTGTTGTTAGGTGAAGTTATGTGTCCTTGAGTAGGTAGGTCTATGTTAGGTCTATGTTATTGTTATGGGTCCTAGAGTACGCTATGTATGTCATGCAACAACAACCAAAGTGCTTCTTCCTTCATTACATAAGTATATTTGTTGTTAGGTGAAGTTATGGGCCAATTTGGCAAACAGTGTACAAACCCTCATTGTCAGGCTGATGGAAAAGCTAGCCAAAGAGCATTTTACTGGTTGAAGTGTTTTTTAAGTACAAAGCGGTTGATTTGTGATGACACAAACATTATATTAAGCAGGACATTCAAACGAGCTTTACAATTATAATCCAAAGTAGTGTGAAATGCACTCATAAGCAACCTCGGAAACTGGCAGTTACTCCCCTGAGCTTTTCCCCTATTCATATTGCAGAATACATCTGTCGCAACAAACAAAAATCCTTTTGCTCAACATTTTGCCTCCGGGCAGATTACCTACATACCATAACTAGTCGGTTTCCTCATCAGCAGGAGGAGTTTCTGCCAATCAAATTGCATGGTGCACATCCGCCTCATGACGCCAATTTTAGCAAACACAGAAAGGGCCTACTATTGGAGAACAAACCAGTTGTCTGCACCACTGCCTTAGAGTTTCACACAACCTCTCATTCTCTAGCCTTACAATTAACTGATTTTCACTACTCAATGTGCAAAACAAGACAACAATTGATGATATTCTTGCTCATTTTAAACAATTGTCAAATAAATCTGGTAACATCACTACAGACATCAATTGTTGTACAACCATCAATGGCTACGCTGTTGGCATCCACTTTTACAGTGGATTCACTGTTGTGGGCCTTTAACCATCCGTCTGACTCGTTGTTCACACAGGAGAAGATACAGGAACTAATGTGCGATCCTTCTGGCGCAGCCCTCAACAACCTCATGATGCTGAAGAGGCAGAGAAGAGCCTCTCCAGATCAGAACACCTCAAGAAACACCTGCAGAGATCCACAGGGAAGAGAACTCACTGCTGCTCTGACTGTGGGAGGAGATTCACCTCATCAGGCATTACAATTCATCAGAAAATTCACACAGGAGAGAAATCTTTTAGCTGTACTCAATGTGGGATGAGTTTTACTTGGTCAACRAGCCTGATATCACACAAGAGAACACACACAGGAGAGAAACCGTATAGCTGTGATCAATGTGGGAAGAGTTTTGTTCGATCTGGCCATCTGACATTACACCAGAGAACACACAACAGGAGAGAAATCTTATAGTTGTGGTCAATGTGGGAAGAGTTTTATTAAATCTAGCGTTCTGACTGACACCAAAGAACACACACAGGAGAGAAATATTTTCYCTGTGACCAGAGATAATCTGATAAAAGATCTCTGATCAAATATCAGAAAATACATACATGAAGGAGTTGTTTCATGATATCAATGAAAAAATGTCACAATGTAGAATGTTTAAACATTGTAGAAGCAGTATTTTAATGATGTCACAATGTAGAACCCTAAATGTTTTCCCCTTGTCAATTGATTTCAACATGATATGTTCAAATGATTTTACTTCCAATATGTGTTTGGTTGTAGTTGAAAATGTTTTTGGGGGTCGTTTTTTCAATGTACTTGCAGCCACAGTATAATAAACGCACTATAATAAATTGGTCTATAATCAATTATATATCACTCCAGCATTTCTTTACAACATCCAAGTGATAATTGTCTTTATTCCACTACTGAAGAAGCATGACTCAAATCACCTCATATTTCAAACATTCAGCCTGACAAAAGATACATGTTTTATTATTCCATGCCTCACCATTAAGTTAATTATTGCCAATACATATTAACAAAGGGGTGTACATTTGGTTTTGATATTTTATATTTACAATTCATGTAACATTTAGTAATAATTATTTATGCAACCAACTGACAATTTTTGGGTACAATTATATTTACAATGTTGCCCTGCTTTTAGAATATCGGGCTTCATTCTCAGATGTGCCAACCCAAATGTACTAGAGCAAGACATTGGGGACTGGGCCCAGATCCAACAACATGCCTATCTAGTGAACTCTGAAAAGAGAAGCTCCACAGTGAGGTGGAAAGTTAATACAGATATTGCAGGAGTTTCCTCTTGAAATCAGACATGTCTCTGGTAAGGACAACTTGGTTGCTGATTGTCTCAAGGGTGGGCAGTCAAAAATATTTGTGTTTTGCGTTTAGCCAYTGCCTTGCCATGGATCACAGTTTATTTTGACTGCATGTTTTTCCYTATTGGAGATTAGTTTTATTTGGGCTCGTTCCAAGGGGACAAGAGTTCTAGAAGCTAGTGATTATAGAACAATATATATTTAGAAATATATAGTTTTAACCATGTTTTGAGGCTATACAGTGTTGATTTACATTGTTTCTAAACATTGGAGTAATAAAAGCTTATTTGGCGTACTGATGGGGTACAACAGTTGAAATAAGCTCAAGAGGCATGTGTTATATTCTTCAAGAATCAATGGCTATAAATAAATAATTAACAAGTCCAAATATGGATGTAGCAATTGCATATTTCCCCTTTAACACCACACATCAGTTCAACAACTGCAGAGTTTGTGCCTCTGTTTTTAAGACAGTAATTACTAGTTTTAATCAGGGCCCGGTTTCCCAAAACCATCTTACGGCTAAGTTCATTGTTCATCTGGGAAACCGGGCCCAGATATCCAGTTTCCTCCTCCTTTTTTTGACATGAGATGAGATGTGACAGTCAGCTCACCCTCCTCTTTCTCTGCCTCCTTTTACTGTAACATCCTCCTCTTTCACTCTGAAAGTGTATTTCTCTTCTTCTTTCACTTTAACAGCCTCACCCCAACTTGTTTTTGTATTGTGACCACCTCCTCTTCCTTCTCCTCTTTCACAACAATGTTCAGCCCCAGACCCTCTTTCTCCGTCCAGCAGACCTCCTCTTCTTTAGCAGGAGGCGAGTAGCTTGCTGACCTCATGGTCGGAGGTGTTAGCTAGCTAGGCTAATGCTAACTTAACTTAACCAGCCCGCAAGCTGACTAATAACAACAACACCGTAAATATGAAATGAAATCGGAGAACTAACTAGACGACAGAAGTGGGTTTAAAACACGGTGGCTAATGTACACGAAAGTGTCTAAAGAGCTATATTGGTTCAGCTATTTTGTCTAGCAAGCTACCGAGGTGGCTGACTAACTGTTGCTGCTGTTGAAAGAAGTGTTAAATGCACCAGATTATACATCACACTAGCAGCATTGCCTTAAAGTTGCACATCGTCATCTGCTGACTGGAGTGGGTAACGCAGTTAAGTAAAATTTATATTTACATTTTTTGACTATAGGTTAAACTTTAACCTATAGTCAAAAAATGTAAATATAAATTTTACTTAAAGGGTAGTGAGCATGAGTTTTTACTCACCATTGTAACAACACAGTGTGGTTAAAGCCTTAGTAACTGAGTTGTAGTCACGAAATGGTTACCTAAGTACAAACAGTTATGTTTTTGCTTTATTACATATTTCTTAACTTATTTCCAGATATATTCTAAACTAACCACAATGCACRATTTCTCATCGTCATATGGAGGATCTACTCTGTGCTACCGAGTTTGTATGCTAGCTCAGTAGCTAGCTGAAGCTACAAAACGTTAGCCACACCAGATGCTTTCATATGCTGTGTGGTTGTGTTATCTAGTGGGAACCCGTTAGCAAGGTAGGCTCTGGTGCCATGGGCTCTAAACGAAAGAGAAAATCATACCTGCTTGCTCCTTTTTTTCGTACCGACAGSTACGAGGCATGCGTCAAAATCGCAAAGCAGTATGCTTCAAAGCAGTGTACCGATGCCTGTATCACTTTATCAGCAGCACGTGATCAATGACGTCTGAAGCGTCATTTCATCAAACACCACCTGATTGGTTTGGTATTGGGCTTGTTTGACATTGCCCCCGACACTGCAGGGGACTGCCAACTGACTGATCTACAAATCCCCTTGCATCATAAATAACTACTCATTATGATTTATAAATCTGTCAACCAGTCACCATTTACCCACAATGCAGCATGGATTAGATGCTCTCGAACACCACCAGTGGTTTAGTAGATGACATAAAGGCTACACTGCGCATTCGTATATGCTGCTACTCGCTACGGTGTGGGGGATGTCATCTATAAAAATGTGGCTGTTCTAAATTCTGTGTTGCTCAAAGCCTTGAGTAATGAARCTATTTCTGACACYATTGGCTGGAAAGCGTCAATGCTTCAGGAAGCTTTGTTTCCCCATCACTACATTTTCAGCATGTTCTCTGTGAAGTAGACTATGGGAGTTTTGCAACTTTTACAACCTTGYCTTACTGCTAGCGCACTAGCTGACTGACATCTGTAATTTRTTTATTTAGGATATTGGGGATTTTCCCAGCCATCATTCTGTATGTCTCTGCTCTTTTGATCTGCAGTCACGTTTTAGTTGGGTTTTGTTAGTTGGGTTCTAACTGGTCTCCGGTAGTTGGGCTCCAMCTCGRTGACCATAGTTAGTTGGCTAGATAGCTAATGTTAGCTGGCCGGCTAAGATTACTGCATATAGCTAACATTCTTTGATATTTGGTTAGATGGCATTATGTATTTCAACAACTGTGGTTTACTTTAATCACTCAAGTCATGAGTATAAACGATTGGTTTAATTTGAAGTTTATTTGATATTTTATAAACAATACAAAACATACACATATAAACAACAACATCATACAAACATTAACTACATCACACCTGCCCAGACCCACTAGAACAACCTCCATCTCCATTAACAACATCACACCTGCCCAGACCCACTAAAACACACCCCATCTCCATTAACTACATCACACCTGCCCAGACCCACTAGGACACCTCCATCTCCATTAACTACATAACACCTGCCCCAGACCCCACTAAACACACCTTCTTCTCCAGCTCCTGCATCACTGTCCGCCACATGGCCTCAAACTGCACCATTTTATTTCTCACCGTCGCCCAGCACTTTACATTTTTAGATAATAAAGCATTTTACCTTTCTATTGCATTAACAATGGAGGATTGGTTGATTTCCAGTTTTTAAGTATAGTATTTAAGATGATTGATGAGAAAAGTATAGTCCAACCATCGGGTAACTTGTTTCATGCGCATGAAAGGTGAGGGTGAATTTCAGATGTTCACTGCTTGTATTGATGAAGGAGTGGAATCGATGAAGTTCCTCTTGCTGTGCCTAGAATAGTAGGAATACGTCATCAATTAAGACTTTTACAGAGCTTGATGAGGTGCTAGAATGGATTGTTTAGGGCTGACAATCACATTCTTCTCTAACAACCCCACATACAGTTACGCATAATTAGATGCTATTTTTTAAACTACAATGACCATAATGAACTGAGCGCCTACTTGTCTTGTCTGTGTTTCTTTTACACCTGCTACGTAAAAGAGACCGAAGAATGTGTAACAGTATAGCTTCCGTCCCTCTCCTCGCCCCTACCTGGGCTGGAACCAGGGACTCTACACACATCAACAACTGCCTCCACGAAACATCGTTACCATCGCTATTCGCGCGCACCCTGCTAACTAGCTAACAATTTCACATCGGTTACAAATGCACAATGGTCAATGCTATCTGGGATTTTTGGGACATCCCTACCCTAAACCCTAACCTTAACCTCTAACTTAACCATTTTAAATGTCAACTTCAATGGGCTAGGGATGTCCCAAGGATGTATAGTACCTGAAAATACACAATCTAAGTGATTGATAGTGGTATTCAGCAGTCAAAAGCCTTATTTACTTTAATGAACTACTAAAATAGTGATTTTGTCAGACAGCAGCTCTACACTTTATGACTGACTGATCCATTCATCCTTCCATCCCTCCACAGCCTTCCTCTCCTCTGAAGACCCAGTGAGGGTGGAGCTCAGTTAGAGAACTGTTGAGGGACTGGTTAGGAAGAACACTTCTACAGCCAGAGGTGAGAGTTCACACAAGGTTTAGATGGTAAATATTTATGTCCCCTTAGTGGTTCATCACGTAAGCAAAAGGGAGTATGTTCCATCATCTATGTTTATTACATTAGTACAAATTGTCCACTGATATTGGTGTAATTTCTCACCCCCTTTGGCTGTATGAAAGTTAATTTCCCCTCAGACACACACATTTGTTCTTTGTGTAGAATGTACTTTTCCACACTCATTCACCCCACCTCTTTACGTTGCTTATTACGTTGCTTATTTATATTAAGTGGCCTGACTGCATCCAGACAGAAGTCACATTTAAGTGCCAGGTGTAACTGAGGCCAAAGACGCTCCATATCCATTACTTTTAATGTTTTATATAATATGACTAAATGTGTTTATTTCTGTGTTGCAGGGGCAGTCAAGAAATGGAACAGGAAGGCCACAGAACATGACAWAAKCAGAGCTGTGGGAGACCACCTCAAGCCCCTGGTAGAGCCGGACGTGGTGTTTACCACTCCCCCACGCCTTCAGCAGGCTTGAAAAGTGGGATTGATACTGTTTTTCATACTAAGAGGGACCRAGAGTCTGTTGATTGGTCAGTCATTGGGTTCATTTGTTGAAATCAAATCCAGCTATATTTATACAGCACATTTCAGACATGGATGCAACACAATGGTTTCACAGGAAGAAAAAAATGAAAATAAGCAAAAATATTTAGCACACAACAAACAAGACTAACAACTGAAAGACTAATGAACATTAAGGAAATGCCATTGATTAAAATATTAATTGGATGCAATATCCAACCCAAAATATTAGCTTGTTTTTTAGGAGGGGCTCTGAAAGACACTATGGGGGTGTCCACTAGACGTTGACTAGTAACAACAACTGGGACCTAAAAGACACCCACCATGAGACCCACTAAATCTGCCCAAGAAGCAGCAAACAAAAGAAAAACCCACACCAAACTTCGACAGGAAGATAGGTAGAGCAACTAAAGGTATTGACTCTCCACATCTATCAAGACAACTGGAGCACTGGGCCAGACAGTCTTAAATAGAACCTGGACCAGCTCAGGTGAAACACCTTCCCACTAACGAGAYGGACAAGCCAGCACAGGTGTAACACATACTGACTAACGAGGTGACACCAATCAGTGCGTCCTACGTGCTAACGAGCTATAGTGCTAAAGTCCTACCTCAAAACATAAATGGAAAAACCAAAGACTGTAACACATTCCCCCTTAAGACAACAAATATATCCTATATTTTTGTTGGACAGGTTTGCTCACCACCAACAGAAAACAACTTCCATTTCACATTATAATCTGCAATGCTTCACCTTCTACATTATAAAAATGGTGTCTACTGGCTGTCAACAATTAAAAACAAGAAAAAACAATTTTCTAAATAATAATATACAATAGTATTATTTTTAAAATCCTTTTTCTTACCCTAGAATCCTAAAACTCACTAGCTTCTAGAACTCTCGTCTTCCTAAAACTCACTAGCTTCTAGAACTCTCGTCTTCCTAAAACTCACTAGCTTCTAAAACTCTCGTCCCCTTGGAACGAGCCCAAACAAAACTCATCTCCAAAATGTAAAAACAATGCGTCAAAATAAACTGTGATCCATGGTAACACACTGGCTAAACGCAAAACACACAACTTGTTGACTGCCCACCCTTGAGACAATCAGCAACCAAGTTGTCCTTATCACAGACATGTCTGATTTCAAGAGGAAACTCCTGCAATATCTGTAGTAACCCACACGGAATCTGGGAATAATGTGTACGTCACTGGTTATAGGACCATTTTTAGAAAACATCTAGCTACATTTACATTTTGAGTCAAGTGGGTCACCAACGTGGTAAACAGCTAGCTACATTCTAGTAGGTCACCAACGTGGTAAGTGTAACACAACTTTTCTTTTTGTTACTCACTTTTTGTTAAATCACATAAATAGTACTCTTTCAATTCAGAGCCTGGATTTTTCCCCTGAGGCTAAAATCAATAGAACAGGGAACAAACATTTAGGGTTCTACATTATGACATCATTAAAATACTCCTACTACAATGTTAAAACATTCTACATTGTGACATAATTAAAATACTCGTACCACAATGTTAAAACATTCTACATTGTGACATCATTGTCCCAGTCACGCTGGTGTTTGGAAGAGACGATGGCAAGCTGCTGTCCAAGCGTTTTGTTGAAGCGCTCCACAAGGCCATCACTTTGAGGATGGAGAGGAGTAGTGCGGGTCTTGTGCATACCCAGCCTCTCACACATGGTGGCGAACACACGGGACTCAAAGTTCCTGCCTTGGTCGCTGTGGATGGACTCCGCAGCTCCAAACCTGCTGAACA